>NW_026741242.1:0-5564 GCF_022355385.1 Mustela nigripes
CATGGGAATTCTGCCCATTCCATTGTCCAAAATCGTACAAATTAGGAAAACCCTCCAAAGTCCCGGATCCATCCCAAAAATATAGGTCACCCGGGACAGAAAAGGTCAGTCTGTCACCAGCTGAGCATCTAACTCCACTCATACCCTAGATGGATGTCCCCAGAGAAGAAGATTGAACCAGACAGGACCCTAGGCCAAAATCGGATCCATTGCTTTGGTTTACAGACATGTCTCCTCAAAACCCTGGATTCCAATACCAGCATTGGGGTTTTCCTGAGGCACCCATCAGAACAAACCTCGTCTCCACAAGGAAACTTGTGCATGGGAGCTATGTTAAAAGCTTAGGAGAGTATTTCAGGGTCCCGGTGCCACCGCCCCATTCCAAGGCCCTCATGGACACAAACACACATTAGACCCATCCTCAGGAAAGTCCGTTTCAACTCAACCACCCTGGTTGCTCCCGCAGAGCCATCAGATCTAAACTGTCTTGTCGCTAGGAGACAATTGAAATGCGAGGCGGGCTTCCCAGGCATCCATCCTCGAACGTTGGTCTGCACTCATCCATATGGGATGTCCTGGAGCTGTCCAACAGGTCTCAATTATCCCGCAGAAGTAATCCTAGGAGGGCGCATCCCACCTCTCCCAACGTGGGAAAACCTGCATGGCCTCGAGATTTGGCTCCCTTCATGAAGGGGCCGTCATGAACAGAAATCCAAGCTGAGCCAACGTCTGATCCTCACTCTGACTTCAAATGCATGAGATATTGCTTCAGATCTTCAGGAGGTACATGCCGTGACCTCGCCCTGATTCCCAAGACTAGCCTGTGTTCTCAGACTTCCGTCCTCACACTCCTGGCCCCGAGGCCACAAGTTTGGCAATTCCGGACCATCATTGCAGCTCTCTGCCTGCCCTCTAGAAACAAAATATTGCCTAATGAGCTGCCCGGACACATTAAATGAGAATAAACCTACACGGCACTCGAATGTACCCAAATTATATAGTCTAACCTGGGCAGTAATGCACTGTCTGACACAACCTGAGCAGGAACCTCCTGAGCAACACCCAGAAAGCTGACCACACCCTGAGCCCATAAGACCCGCCGTGGCCTTATGTCATCATCTCTTCCCTACCTCAGTTTTCAGGCTTCAGAACCTAGACCTTATCTCCAATCACTGCGCAGGGGTGAGTGTGATGTAGAAATCAGAACTCCTCTTTATCCACGGCAAGAAACCTGGTGGTTGCCATGTTGTCCAAGGTTCAGCGTAGGAGAAACCAGCATTCACACTGAGGTCCCGCACATTCTTGAGTGCGACGAGGACATAAACACGCATTGTGATCCTCAACATGAGTCTTGTCCTCTAGTAAGTCCTCTCAGTGGCTAGACCATTAGATGCCATAATGGCTTGACATGTTCCTAGGCCCCAAATTTCAACAGATTTCTGGTTGTCCAATCGCCCCTCCCTAGGGCTCGACTCTGTAATCCCTCATTTGGTGGGACAATTGAGTCTGAAAAAACAAAACAAAACAAAACAACAACAACCAAAAAAACGGACTTCTTCCATCCCACGGTATGACCCCAAACTCTTTGGACGGGGCCAAACCCCCAGAGAGTAAGACTCGCCCATTTCCCATGAAGTCACCCGTATATTTCATGACCATGAATGGAACGATATCCAGAGATAAACACTGTACTTGCCCTCTCCAAGGGAATTCTGTGTGCCCATTCCAATGGCCACAACCCTACTAAATTGATAAACCTCCAAAGTCTCTGAAGCCATCCCAATAGTGGTGGCTTCCCAGGACAAACAGGAGCAATCTGAGCCCATCAGAGAACCTACCTGCACTCAACTCAAGACTGATATCCCCAGAAGTAAAAAGGAACGAACAGGCCCCTAGGCCATAATCGGATCCATTGCTTTGGTTTCCAGGCATCTTCCTCAGAGTCCTGGATTTCAATAACAGCATATGGCTGTTTCTTGACTCACCAATCAGTACAAATCTCATCTACACATGGGAAACTTGCACGATGGAGCTGTGTGAAAGCCCCTCTTTAGGAGAAACCTTCAGGGCCCCAGTGCCACCGCTTCATTCCAAGGTCTCCATAGACACAAAATCATATTAGGACACATCCACGGGAGATTCCATTTCCACTCAGCCTACTCCGTTGCTCCCCCAGATCCAGCAGATCTAACCTGTCTTGTTGCTTGGAGACAATTGGAATGCGAGGTGGGCTACCCAGCCATTCATCCTTAGAACCCTGCTCGGAATCGTTGTCCTGGAGCCAACCAACAGGTCCCAATTGTCCTGCAGAAGAATCTTTGCAGTTGGGAGTTTCTCACAACTCCCATCGTGGGAAAACCCCCATGGCCTCGTGATGCACCCCCCCTACAAGAAGGGGCCATCAGGGACAGAATGTCCAACCTGAGCGGTCGTCTGATCCTCGCCGTGACTTCAGATGCACGAGATCTCGATTCAGGTCTGTAGATTGTGCCTGCCATATCCTCACCCAGAAACCTAGGCCTAGCTTGGGTTCTCAGACTTCCGTCCTCAGACTGCTGGCCCACAAGCCCTCCAGTTTGGCAATCCAGAAATACAATGCAGGACTCTGCCTGCCCTCCAGAAGAAAACATTGCCCTCTGGGGCTACCCAGAAACCCCAAATGAGGATCAACCTGCACGCCATTCGGCTGTACCCCAAATATATAGGCTGACCTGGGCACTAATGCCCTTTCTGACACAGCCTGATCCTGGACCTCCTGGCCACACATAGACAGCTGGCCACACATGAGCACATCGGACGCGCCATGGCCTTAGGTCGTCATCTCTCCTCAGCCTCGGTTTTCAAGATTCAGAACCTAGACCTTATCTCCAATCAAGGCCCGGGTTTGAAAATGATGCAGAAATCAGAACTCTTTCCCCATGGCAAGAAACCTTGTGGTTGGCATGTTATCCAAGGTTCAGTGTAGTTGAAAGCAGTGTGGCCCATGAGGCTCCGCACATGCTTGCGGGCCACATCGGTCAAAAACACACATTGTGACCGTCAGCCTGAGCCCAGTCCTCAGGTAAGGCCTCTCAGTGGCTGGATGGAGAGTCAGCATATTGGGCTTGCCATGTCCCTAGGCCCCAATTTTTAACCATAGTTCGGGTTGTCCCTTCACTTTTCCCCAGGGCTCTGCGTTGGAATTCATCTTTTGGTGGGACACCTGAGGTAACAAACCTGAAAGGAGTCCTCCCATCCCACAGATTGACGGAAAACAGTTGGGATCGGGCCATGTCCACAAGAGTAAGATTCGTCCATGGACCATGAGGCCTCCCCAACATTCCACGGCCATCACTGATACAAAATCCAGAGACAAAAGCCTGAGCATGCGCCTCAGACTCGCTCATTCTTCATATCCTGAAGAGTTCTTCAGATAAGAACCTACACGTCACTCGAATGCACCCAAAATATATAGTCTAACATGGGCACTAATGCACTGTCTGACAACCTGAGCCCGGACCTCGTGACCAACACCCAGACAGCTGACCGCACACTGAGCACATCACACCCGCCATGGCCTTAGGTCATCATCTCTTCCCTACCTCAGTTTTCAGGCTTCAGAACCTAGACCTTATCTCCAATCACTGCCCAGTGGTGACTGTTATGCAGAAATCAGAACTCTTCCTTACCCATGGCAAGAATCCTTGTGGTTGGCATGTTGTCCAATGTTCAGTGTAGGAGAAACTAGCATTCATCCTGAAGCCCCGTCCATTCTTGAGTGCGACGAGCGCATAAACACGCATTGTGACCCTCAGCGTGAGTCCTGTCCTCTAGTACGTCCTCTCAGTGGCTGGACCAATAGATGTCATAATGGGCTTGACATGTCCCTAGGCCCCAATTTTTAACCAGATTTCTGGTTGTCCAGTCGCCCCACCCAGGGCTCTACTCTGGTATCACTAATTTGGTGGGACACCTGAGGTTGAAAAACAAAACAAAACAAATCAAAAACAACAGAGCAACGGACTTCTTCCATCCCACAGAATGACGCCAAACTCTTTAGACGGTGCCAAACCCCCACAGTAAGATTCGTCCATTTCCCAAGAAGTCACACGGACATTTCACGATCATGAGTGACACCATATCCAGAGACAAAAACTTGAGCAAGAGCCTCACACTCGCCCTTTTTACATATCCCGAAGAGTTCTCCTCATGGTCTGTAGATCAGTCCTGTCATACCTATGACCCGAAACATAAGCCGAGTTTGTGTTTTCAGACAACTGCCCAAGCAGCCCTGTCCTACACACCCTACAAGCACAGGCCCCTGAAGCGAAACATGACGACTGTGCTTGAACTCTCCAAGGTAATTGTATGTGCCCATTCCAATGGCCACAACCCTACTAATAGTATAAACATACAAAGTCCCTGAAGCCATCCCAATATTTGTGGCTTCCCAGGACAAACAGGGGCAATCTGGGCCCATCTGAGCACCTACTGTCACTCAGACCCGAAGACTCATGTCCCCATGGGAAAAAAGGAACGAACAGGCACCTAGGCATCTATCGGATACATTGCTTTGGTTTCCAGGCATCTCTCCTCAGAGGCCTGGATTTCAATAACAGCATATGGCTGTTTCTTGACTCACCAATCAGAACAAATCTCATCTACACATGGGAAACTTGCACGATGGAGCTGTGTGAAAGCCTCTCTTTAGGAGAACCCTTCAGGGCCCCAGTGCCACTGCTTCATTCCAAGGTCTCAAAAGACACAAAATCATATTAGGACACAACCACGGGAGAGTCCAATTCAACTCAGCCTCCTCGGTTGCTCCCCCAGATCCAGCAGATCTAACCTGTCTTGTTGCTTGGAGACAATTGGAATGCGAGGTGGGCTACCCAGCCATCCATCCTTAGATCCCTGCTCTGAATCCTTGTCCTGGAGCCAACCAACAGGTCTCAATTGTCCTGCAGAAGAATCTTTGCAGTTGGGTGCTTCTCACAACTCCCATCGTTGGAAAACACCCATGGCCTCGTGATCCACCCCCCCTTCAAGAAGGGGCCATCAGGGATAGAATGTCCAACCTGAGCGATCGTCTGATTCTCGCCCTGACTTCAGATGCACTAGATCTCGATTCAGGTCTGTAGATTGTGCCTGCCATATCCTCACCGAGAAACCTAGGCTAGCTTGGGTTCTCAGACTTCAGTCCTCAGACTACTAGCCCACAAGCCCTCCAGTTTGGCAATCCAGAACTACAAAGCAGCACTCTCAATGACCTCCAGAAGAAAAACATTGCCCTCTGGGGCTACACAGAAACACCAAATGAGGATCAACGGGGCACGCCATTCGGCTGTACCCCAAATATATAGGCTGACCTGGGCACTAATGCCCTTTCTGACACAGCCTGAGCCTGGACTTCCTGGCCCCACCCAGACAGCTGGCCGCACACTGAGCACATCGGACCCGTCATGGCCTTAGGTCGTCATCTCTTCTCAACCTCGGTTTTCAGGCTTCAGAACCTAGACCTTATCTCCAATCACGCCCGGGTTTGAAAATGATGCAGAAATCAGAACTCTTTCCCCATGGCAAGA
>NW_026741243.1:0-5564 GCF_022355385.1 Mustela nigripes
ATATTTGCAAAGGACATATCAGATAAAGGACTAGTGTCCAGAATCTATAAAGAACTTAGCAAACTCAACACCTAAAGAACAAATAATCCAATCAAGAAATGGGCAGAGGACATGCAAAGAAGACATCCAGATGGCCAACAGACACTTATTTTGATCTTCTAAAGAGGACAGAAAACCTTCATGGAATGAAAGTCACACAAAGGACCAGCATTTACTGAGCCTGGCCCCCTAGCAAGGGGCAGTGCATCTCCACTGAAACAAAGACACCTGAGAAACAGTGGAGCAGGACCTTCACCCAGAAAACCAACTGAAAAAACAGGTACACAGCAAGTTTATGGACCCCACAAGACTGTAAAATTCGAGTGCTAGGGGAAAATAGTAGATAATTTGAGGGTTTTTTTTTTTTCCTTCATGATTCATTTTCAGTCTAAAATTTTCAATTTATTTTTTTCTTTATTCCCTTTTTAAAATTTTTTATTTATTTTCAGCATAACAGTATTCATTAATTTTTCACCACACCCAGTGCCTTTTCAACTAGTTTCTTATTTTATTAAATCCTTGTTTTTAAGTCTTTTTTTAAATTTCATTTTTTACATATATTTTATAGATAGATTCTTCATCGTTCCTTCCTTTCACTCTATTCAATTTTATTTTTGTATATGTATAAGTTTTTTTCTCTTAACAATTTTGGGATTTAGTGTCTTCTAACACAGAGACCAAAATACACTCGAGACCAAGTGGATCACCCTGTTTGTCCATCTTGTGAGATTATATTCTCCCACCTTGTCTTTTTTTTTTTCTTTTTCCTTTCCTTTCTTTTTCCTTTTCCCTTTTCTTTTCTGTTCTGGATTCTGACCTCTTCCACTTTGTTTAATGTGTATTTTGACTGGGCCATGGTTAATATTTTGTTTGTTTGTTTGTTTTTAATTTAATTTAATTTAATTTTTTTCAGTGTTCCAAGATTCATTGTTTATGCACCACCCCCAGTGTTCTATGCAATACATGCCCTCCTTAATACCCTTCACCAGGCTCACCCAACACTCCACCCCCCACCCCTCCAAAATGCTAAGATTGTTTCTCAGAGTCCACAGTCTCTCATGGTTCATCTCCCTCTCCTATTTCCCCAAAATCACCTCTCCTCTCTTTCTCCCAATGTTCTCCATGTTATTACTTATGCTCCACAAGTAAGAAGAGAGAGTAAATTATCATGGGTAATATTTTTGATTCTGTTCACTTGTTCATCTGTTCTTCTCTGGCCAAAATGACTAGAAGGGGGAACTCACAACAAAAGATAGAACCAGAGGTAATGCTTTCTGACACAAATCTAATCAATGAGGACTAAGTAAGATGTCAGAGATGGAATTCAGGATAACAAGTATAAAGTTACTAGCTGGGATTGAAAAAAAAGTATAAAAGACACTAAAGAATCTCTTATTATAGAAATGATATTTAATCAGGCCAAAATTAGAAATGCAGTCTAAACTGGGTGCTCTGAAAGCTAGGAAAAATGAGGCAGAAGTAAGAGTAGGTGACATAGAAGACTGGTTGATGGAAGGGAAGGTAGTTGAGGAAAATAGAGAAAACTAATAGCCCATGAGGAGAGGTTTTGAGAAATCAGTGATGTCATAAAAAGAACCAATATCAGAATTACTGGGGTGGCTAAGTGGAGAGAGGCAGAAGGTATATTGGAGCAAATAATAGCTGAGAACTTGCCTAATTTAGGGAAGGAAATAGGCATAAGTGTCCAAGAGTAGAGAGGACCCCTCACAAAATCAATAAAAATACATCAACACCCTGACATTAAGTAGTGAAGCTTGCAAATTTGGGATAGAAAATCCTGAAAGCAGCTTGAGAAAAGAGGCTCCTAACCTATGGAGATAGGAACATTAGCCTGACATCAGACCTATCCACAGATCCCTGGCAGGCCAGAAAAGGCTAGCATGATATATTCAGAGTAGTAAATGAGAGGAACATGCAGCCAAGAATACTTTGTTCAGAATGGAAGGAAAAATAAAGAGCTTTCATGACAGACAAAAACTGAAAGAATATGTGACCAGGAAACCAGCCCTGCAAGAAATATCGAGGGGGGATCCTGTAAGCAAAAAGAGACCCCAAGAGTCACATAAACCAGAAGAAACAGAGACAATCTATAGAAACTGGGACTTTACAGGTAATACAATGGCATAAAATTCATATCTCCTAACAGTTACTCTGAATGTAAATGGACTAAATGTTCTGATCAAAAGACACAATGTATCAGATTGGATAAAAAAAAAAAAAGTAAGACCCATTTATATGCTATCTACAAGACACTCATTTTAGACCTAAAGTCACTTCCAGACTGAAAGTGAGGGAGTGGAAACAATTTACTATGCTAATGAACCTCAAAAGAAAGCTGGAGCAGCAATCCTCATATCAGAAAAAATAGATTTTAAACCAAAGGCTGTAGTAAGAGATGAAGAGAGACACTGTAACTTTCTTAGAGTGTCTATCCAACAAGAAGATCTAATAATTATGAAAATTTATGCCCCCAACATGAGAGCAGCCAATTGTATCAACCAATTAATAGCCAAAGTAAAGAAACACACTACTAATAATACATTAATAGTAGGGAACTAAGCAAAGGATCAATCATACACATTCTACTGAAGTTGTTCCAAAAAATAGAAATGGATGGAAAACTTCCAAACTTATTCTATGAGACCAGCATTACCCTGTCCTAAAACCAGACAAGGACCCCATGAAAAAGCAGAATTACAGACCAATATCCCTGATGAACATGGATGCCAAAATATTCACCATGATCCTAGCCGATAAGATCTAACTTCGCATTAAAAAGATTGTTCATGGGGTACCTTAGTGTCTCGTTCCATTATGTGTCTGCCTTTGGCTCAGGTCATGATCCCAGGGTCTTGGGATCAAGACTTGCCTCAGGTTCCCTGCTCAGCAGGGAGTCTGTTTTTCCCTCTCCCTCTACACTTCCCTCTTCTTCATGCTCAGTCTCTCTCATGTTGTCTCTTTCATATAAATAAAATCTTTAAAAAAAAAAGGATTATTCATTAAGGCAAGTAGGATTTACTACTGGGAGCCAAGGGTGGTTCATCATTAGCAAATCAATGAATGTGACAGAGCACATTAGTAAAAGAAAGGACAATAAATACATGAACCTCTCAATTGATGTAGAAAATGCATTTGACAGAAGACAACATCAATTCTTGCTTAAAACTCTTCAAAATGTAGGGATAGAGGGAACATACCTCAATATCATCAAAGCCATCTACAAAAAGTCCATAGCAAATATAATTCTCAGTGAGGAAAATCGGATTGCTTTTCCCCAAAGGTCAGGAACAAGATAGGCATGCCCACTCTCACCACTGTTGTTCAACATAGTACTAGAAGTCCTAGCCTCAGCAATCAGACAACAACAAGTAATAAAAGGCATTCAAATTGGCAAATAAGAAGTCAAATTCTCTCTCTTCACAAATGACATGATACTTTATGTGGGAAGCCCAAAAGACTCCATCCCAGAATTCATACAGAAATTCAGCAATATGGCTGGTTACAAAATCAATGCACAGAAATCACTTGCATTTGTATCCACTAACCATGTGACTGAAGAAAGAAATTAAAGAGTTGATCCCATTTATAATTGCACCACAACCCATAAGATACCAAGGAATAAACCTAACCAAGGAGGTGAAATATCTGTACTCTAAAAACTACAGAACAATTACAAAAGTGAGGAAGACACAAAGATGGAAAAACATTCCATGTTCATGGATTGGAAGAATAAATATTGAAAACGTGTCTATGTTACCCAGAGCAATCTATACATTCAATTAAATCCCTGTCAAAATACCATTGACATTTTTCAAAGAGTTGGAACAAATAACCCTAAATCTTGAAAATATTTTATTTATTTATTTATTTATTTATTTATTTAAGAAAGAGACAGGGTGAGAAAGAAAGAAAATGTGAGAGGGGGGAGGGTCAGAGGGAGAAGCAGACTCCCTACCAAGCAGGAAGCCTGATGCAGACTTGATCTTGGGATTCCAGGATCATTACCTAGGCCAAAGTCAGTCACTTAACCTGACTGAGCCACCCAGGGGCACCCCAATCCTAAAATTTGTATGAAATCAGAGATGATCCCAAATAGCCAGAGGTGTTTTGAAAAAGAAAATCAAAACTGGGGACATCACAATGCTTGGCTTCAAGCTATATTACAAAGCTGAGATCATCGAGACAGAATGGTACTGGCTCAAAAGCAGACACATAGATCAATGGAACATAATTGAGAACCCAAAAAAGGACCCACAACTCAGTGGTCAACTAAGCTTCAACAAAGTAGGAAAGGATATCCAATGGAAAAAGTATAGACTCTTCAATAAATGGTGCTGGGAAAATTGGACAGACACAAGAGAATGAAACTGGACCATTGTCTTATGCTCTAAACAAAGATAAATTCAAAACAGTTGAAACACCTAAATGTGATTCAAGAATCCATTCAAATCCTGGAGGAGAACAAAGGAAGCAAACTCTTCAACCTTGTCTGCAGAAACTTCTTGCAAGACACATTTCTAAAGACAAGGGAAACAAAAGCAACAATGAACTATTGGGACATAATCAAGTTATAAATCTGTGCAGCAAAAGAAACAGTCAATAAAACTAAGAGGCAGTGTACGGAAGAAGATACTTGCAAATGACATATCAGATAAAGGGCTGGTATCCAAGATCTATAAAGAACTTACCAAACTCAATATCCAAAAAACAAATAATCCAATCAAGAAATGGGCAGAAGGCATGAACAGACATTTCTCCAATGAAGACATACAAATGGCCAATAGACATATGAAAAAATGCTCTACATCACTCATCTTCACGGAAATACAAACCACACCCACAGTGAGTTAACACCTTATACCAACTGGAATTACTAAAATTAAGATTGAAGGAAACAACAAATGCTGGTGAGGTTGTGGAGAAAGGGGAACCCTTTTACCTATTGATGGGAATGCAAGATGGTATACAGCCACTCTGGAAAACAGTATTGAGGTTACTCAAGAATTTAAAAATAGAGTTACTCTAGGAGCCAGCAATTGTACAACTGGGTATTTATCCCAAAGATACAGATGCAGTGAAATGAAGGGGCACCTGCACCCCAATGTTCATAACAACAATATCCACAATAGCCATATCATATAAGGAGCCAAGATGTTCTCCAGTGGATGAATGGATAAAGAAGATGTGGTTTATATATACAATGAAATATTACTCAGCCATCAGAAAGGATGAATACTTACCATTTACATCGGCATGGATGGAACTGGAGGGCATTACGCTAAGTGAAATAAGTCAAGCACGGGACTGGAAGAGATTATGCTGAGTGAAATAACTCAAGCAGAGAGAGTCAATTATCATATGGTTTCACTTATTTGTGGAGCATAACAAATATCATGGAGGACAAGGGGTGTTAGGAGAAGGGAGTTGGGGTAAATTGGAAGGGGAGGTGAATCATGAGAGACTATGGACTCTGAAAAACAACTGAGGGGTTTGAAGTGGCGGGG
>NW_026741244.1:0-5562 GCF_022355385.1 Mustela nigripes
GCCCCCAGAACAACGGGAGGGGTCCAGAGGTTAGACCGCGTAGACGAATGCAAACTGGGGGGTGGAGGGATGGGGGGTGTCCTCAATATGCACCGAGCGTGGTGTGCTCATTACGAACACGGAACAAGGGCAAGTGTTAATGGCTTTCCCGGGAAGCAACCAGGACTCGAGCGGGTAGGTGAGACGGAAGCTGCGGCCCAGGCCGGCCTCGCAAAAGACAAACCCCTCTCCCCGGGAGCCGGCTAACCAGCCTGGGCTGGACAGGATGCCGGGCAGAAAGGGACGGGGCCCCTTGACGGTCAAGGGCCACACGCAGGCTGAGACTCCGCAGGGACGCTGAGGAGCCAGCTCGAAACAGAAATACGCCCGTGGCTTCAAGCCTAGGCTGCTCCAGTCCAGCGCACTGTGGGTAGCTCCCAAATCTTGTTTTGCGAAAGCTGATCGGAGAGGGTGAGACACTGCTGCATTACAGAGCTCCCCGAGTCGGGAGGCAGCTACCCTAAGGGACCACTGCACAAAGTATTCCTTTGCTCCTTTATAAACAGACTGCACTGCAATGGACACTTTTTCTCCAGCACTTTCTTTTCCTTGCTTCTGGAGACTTCTGACTTTGATCCTATCTTTCTAGCAAGTGTAAGACCTAATTATCAAGAGAGCGGAGGCCTGAAGGTCACACTTCTGTCTCACCTTTACCTGCACAGGAGGAAAAAAGAACTTCAGTTTCTTTGAAACCCATTAATTAGTATAAGAATGTATCAACTTTACTGTAGGGCTACCTGTTCGGTGAGGAAAAACAAAAAACAAAAAACCCACTTCCTACACCTCCCAGCTTTGCAAACATGAAAACATGACGGGCCAACTGTTCCACAAAACCAATTCCAGTAACTCGTATGCCTGTGGTACCATGATGTCACTGGCTTCATGGAAAATTTTCGATTTTCGTTTGTTTTCATAGTTTGGATTGTGCCAAAGCACCTCCTTTAACTCTGGGTGGAGAGGTAAAGCAGCCTAACCCCCAGTGAAACATACAAAAGACCACAGGAGGGGCACCTGGGTGGCTCAGCCCGTTAAGCGTCTGGCTCGATTTCAGCTCAAGTCACGATCTCAGGGTCATGGGATCAAGCCCCATGTCAGGCTCCAAGCTCAGTGCAGAGTCCGCTTGTTCCCCTCTCTCTGCTCCTCCTACTCACTCACTCTCTCTCTCTCAAATAAATACATAAATAAAACCTTAAAAAAAAAAAAAAAAAAGACCATGGGAAAAAGAGGCAAGACTCAGAGGCATGACCAGTGAAGAGCTCACGAGCAACACTGTCTAGCTACTGGGCGATCCAAGTCATCTCTGAACTACCCTGAGTTTGGACAGTGTTCCAGGAACTGGTCTCCAAGCTCAGGGAGGGAGAAGAACCAGTTTAGCTCTTGCTCCTTTCCCCACCACCTGGCTGGGATTAATCCACACGGTTTTATAACCCTGAAAATGACAAAAACAGCCTTTGTCCCCAAAGTGGCATGCCAGATTGTTATTTTCACTGCCATAAAAAGGGATGACAGCCACTCCAACCAAGGAAAAAGTGGCTACCGATCACCCCGAAACAGACGGCAAGAAAGTGACCGGTTTCTCCACTTGACACAAGATAAAAATCAGCCCATCTGAAGGAAGCACAGACTGTGGATCCCAGATATTTATTGCGCTGGCAGGAGATTTCAGACTGAGATGCTGACAATGACTCAGGGAAAACGTGTGTTTTATCTGTTCTGTGTTTATATCGAACCTTAGAGTGATTTATATTTTTAAAGGAGCTCGGTGATATATGGCGTAAGGAAAATATTCATAATTTTAAAGGCATAATAAGTACACAAGTTCGTATTTCAAAGGTGAAAGTTAGTATGTCGAAAGCTCCAAGATAGAGCTGAGTGTTGAGAGCGGCTCAGAGAGGAATTATTGGTTCTGGCCACAGAGGCGGCACTTAAAATGGAAATGCTGCTCTGTCCTTCTCCCCTAGATACACATGTGAATGCAAGAAGCTATTCTTGGTAATCCTCGACATTTTTGTCAATATGCCATCTGCATGGTGACATTTGGGAGGTTTATAATACTGGAGGAGGGAGGGTTTGGTTTCTGATGTCTCGGCTTTTAATACCGCGACGAAGGAGATGGCGATCTTGGGCTAACCTGGGCCAGATCGATCACAGACCGATCTCCGAGCGATGCCTCCCGAAGCAGCCTACGTCCGGCCAACTAAACGGCGCCACAGTGCTTCTAAAGAAAAGTCCCGACGGGGAAACTCTTGGGAGTTGGCCACCGTGGACTCGTGCCTTATTAGAGATCCCAAACCATCCACCCGTTAGCAAGCAACTACCCACCACTCTTTTTTTAAGTCATAATAAAATATCAGGTTCTAAACACTAGAATCTGTAACATGAGATGGGCATTTCCAAAGCACAGAGGAATCTTCTCTAAAGACATACTCTTTAAGTCCACACACAGCTCAACCGCTAAAATAACAAGAATAAAACACATCCGCTGCACAACATTCCCTTTTCCACAGAATCCCTCACAGCCACCAGGAGCAAAGCCGGGCAAAAGGCCCAGCTTCTTTGTGCTGGTCCCAACGTGACAGCTACACTCTCCATTCCAGCCGACCCCTGCTTCTCCAAGCCCACCAGGGCTCTGAGGGAGGGCCCCCAGAGCAGGGCTAAATGGGCCGGGCCACGGCGCCTGGAGGGCTCAGTGGGTTAAGCCTCTGCCTTCGGCTCAGGTCAGGGTCTCAGGGTCCTGGGATCGAGCCCTGCATCGGGCTCTCTGCTCAGCAGGGATGCTTTTCCTATCAAGAAAATGTCACATTTTAATATATCTAAGAAACGAAAAGCACCCCCACTGCGACCTCCCATCTCAAACCCCATCTCCCGCCCAGTCTTCTTGCTTCAGCTCCCTCCCCTCCCAGTCCCCCCACAGAAGTCAGAGGGACCCCAATAAAGTGGTACGTCTACCCCACAGAAGGCTCCCTGACCTGCTCAGAGTCCCAGCCAGAGTCCCCGCCATGGCACACCTCTGTGTGCCGGAAACCCATCAGGAGCCACCTCGCCCCGAGCGCTCCCCGCACCCTCCGTGCCACAGCACCTGTGCTTCCTTCTCCCCGAAAGCCTCAGCCCCCCGACAGGTTGGGCTCCCCCCACCTCTGGCAAGCATCACCCCAAAGTGCCTTAACAGCGAGGCCCCCCCGACCGCCACCCGGTCCGGCCACCTCACCCAGAGTGAGCACTGATGGGGTCGGTGTCCGCCACTTGCCCCCACCGCAGTGTGGTCCCCACAAGGGGCGAGGGCTGTCCCAGGAAGGTTTATCGGTGCCCCCCGGGGCAGGTTCCCAGCCCCAGGGCGGCTGACACATGGGCCAGATCGGTCTTCGGTCTTCGTGCAGCAGCCGCCCTGCCGAGCCACCGCCCGGCCTCCAACCGCTACGTGCGGGCACCACTGCACCTGTCTCCGGACACCGCCACCTGTCCCCCAGAGGGCAAAGCCGCCCCTAGCCGACAATGCTGCTTTTAGTGGACTTGGTGAATGTACGGGTGGAAATAGCTTTTACAGCTTTGGCCACATGCTGCTAGGACAATATCGACCTGAACTGCGGAAGTGACATGACTTGTTTCTCACTGCCTCCCCCTAAGTCCGTTTCACCCCCTTCCCGTCTCCCACCAGCATGTGAGCCCCGCAAGAGTGAGAACTTTGCTGAGGCGCCAGGATGGATGTGGACCCAGACTCTGAGAAGCCCCTCCAGGGCCCAAACAGCATGGTGATTTGTGTAAACTTAATTTCATCCCAAAAGTAAGTTCATCCATTCAACGTACAGCCAAAAGCTATTAACATACACACAGACACTGTCTTGCAGATACTGCCCAAGGTTGCTGAGAAGATGTAGCTGAACATCTTGGCCTTCAATCAACTTCTCCTATTCTTAACACCTGTCCAATATTAAGTATCCAACATTAACTACGGGATGAGGTCTAATCACAGGATGTGAATTCTTCGAGATCTCCAGCATCACTGGGTGCTACAAATACCAAGTTGCAGAACCGGACGATACCAAAACCTGGAAATGAGTAATTCCGTACATATTTGGGGTATTTTCAGATTTGTATCTTTTTTTTTTTTAAGATTTTATTCATTTATTTGACAGGCAGAGATCACAAGTAGGCAGAGAGGCCGGCAGAGAGAGAGGTGGAGGCAGGCTCCCTGCTGAGCAGAGAGCCCGATGCGGGGCTCGATCCCAGGACCCTGGGATCACGACCTGAGCTGAAGGCAGAGGCTTAACCCACTGAGCCACCCAAGCGCCCCTTCAGATTTGTATCTTAAGCTAGCATGACATTAACGAAAGTTACACATGCGAAAGCTTTGGGGGTGTTAACATGGTATACAAACTAGCATGACGTCATTCCCAGATTGGCCATGTAGAGTCCGTGGACCAAATCCGGCCTGCTTCCTATCTCTATAAATAAAGCTTTACTGAAGCACAGCCTGGCCCATCCACATTTCCAGACTGTCTCTGGCTGCTTTTGGGAGACAACAGCAGAGCTGAGTGGTGGAGACAGAGACCCCGTGGCCTGTAAACCCTAAGCTATTTTTTCTCTAGCCCTTTACCAAAAAAGTGTGGTGGCTCTGCTCCGATCTGTTCATTCTCTTTAGTAACATTTCGTTTCCAGCAACTTCACTTCCCCAGCCTCCAAACCAAAGAGGATGCAAAGAACAGCTTCAAGCAGAAAGGAAGAACAGGTATCATGGAATCTGAGCACCTGTCTTCCGGCTGGTGGGCCTCCAGGGCCACAGAGCTACGAGGAAAATAAGGAAGCAACTCAGAAGCACAAGTCATAGGACAGAGGGAGGAAAGTTTGATAGGCAAAAGAAAACAGACACTGAAGACTCACAACATGGAATGACTATTCACTATGATCACAAAAACAACTAAAACGTGTCTATTATGCCCTGGACATTGCTCTAAGTGCCCCCATTTTATGCAAGAGTAAACTGAGGCTCAGAGAGCCCAAATCCTGCCTTAGGGCACACATCCAATGGCAGAGCCAGGAGTCAGACTTCAGACTGTCTATGGCTGAAGTTGGGGGTCACCACTCCTGAGCGGTCCCTATGGTTGGCGGTACACTCCAGGACATACCAATGCCCCTGTTCACCCATCCAAACCCTATCAAGAAAATGTCACATTTTAATATATCTAAGAAACGAAAAGCATGTCCTATAATTTTAAAAGATTCTTCAAAAAATGTGCAAAAGGTGAGAATGCTGATATGTAAAGGCCCAAGTCTCCATCGGCCCCTTTAGCCACAAACTTCATTTCACTCCCAACACTGCCACATCATCAGTCATCACATCAACTGTTCTAAAACAAACAGCAGCGCCAGTGAGTTGCCCCAGAAGATAAACTCCTCTGAACAAAAGAAGTAGCTGCCTTCACGAAACCACCAATCTCATTGATCTAGTAATGGTCACGAGGCGGTTCGTGATCACATTCTCCCCTCACAGTGGGCAAAACTCCCGGACGATGCCAATACACAGCT
>NW_026741245.1:0-376 GCF_022355385.1 Mustela nigripes
CCACACACAAAAATAGACTCAAAATGGATGAAGGACCTCAATGTGCGAAAGGAATCCATCAAAATCCTTGAGGAGAACATAGGCAGCAACCTCTTCGACCTCAGCCGCAGCAAATTCTTCCTAGGAACATTGCCAAAGACAAGGGAAGCAAGAGCAAAAATGAACTATTGGGATTTTATCAAGATCAAAAGCTTTTGCATAGTAAAGGAAACAGTTAACAAAACCAAAAGACAACTGACAGAATGGGAGAAGATATTTGCAAACGACATATCAGGTAAAGGACTAGTGTCCAAAATCTATAGAGAACTTAGCAAACTCAACACCCAAAGAACAAATAATCCAATCAAGAAATGGGTAGAAGACATTAACAGACATT
>NW_026741245.1:476-5561 GCF_022355385.1 Mustela nigripes
ATCAAGATCAAAAGCTTTTGCATAGT
This sequence comes from Mustela nigripes, assembly GCF_022355385.1. Lineage (NCBI taxonomy): Eukaryota > Metazoa > Chordata > Mammalia > Carnivora > Mustelidae > Mustela > Mustela nigripes. Next base: position 503 of record NW_026741245.1, read on the forward strand.
AAAGGAAACAGTTAACAAAACCAAAAGACAACTGACAGAATGGGAGAAGATATTTGCAAACGACATATCAGGTAAAGGACTAGTGTCCAAAATCTATAGAGAACTTAGCAAACTCAACACCCAAAGAACAAATAATCCAATCAAGAAATGGGTAGAAGACATGAACAGACATTTCTGCAAAGAAGACATCCAGATACATGAAAAAGTGCTCCATATCACTCGGCATCTGAGCTTATAATTTTCTACCTAGCCCAACTACCACTGAAGACAGAAAGTGGAAAGTATCCTTCATGATGGTGAACCGAAAAAGTGTGGGATTTCCCTTGCCACACCATACATTCAAAGCTATTAAAAATTTATAGGTTTATAACTTTATAATTATAAGTTATAAAGTTATAAATGATAAACTTATAAGTTTGAAATATAAAAGAGAGCTCCTAGTGAGAAGAAGTGGAAGATATGCTGCAGATGGAAGAACCAGTACCTAACACATTCCTTAAGTCTTAGAGGGAACTCTGCATTCACAGGAATTGAGCCTTCTGGCAAGGACAAGGCAGGTTGGGTGTATAACTATTTTGTAAAGCCAGGAACAAAACAAGAAAAACTGTTGCCAGAAGAGTTATTAAAAAAAAAAAAAAATAGGACATGAGTTTTATCCTTTTCTTTATTTACCCATTTATTTAAAAAGTTACTACTTAAGCATCATGATATCACTGGCATCATCATTACTAGAAAGTAAATGGCTTAGACATATCCACTGCTACTTAAAAAGTTAGGTTTAAAAGGAATATTGATATGTAAAAAGGTGATTTTTAATGCATTGTCTGATAAATATCCATCCTTTTTAGTGAAGTAGCAACATGGAGCCCTATTTCTATCTAGAGCCCTAGGAACCTGTGCATATCTGGGGTTAGGTATCAGATTGCACAATGCAGAGCTGGCTAACTCAAAACTGTTTAAGAGTGGAAATGCGTTAAGTAAAACTCTCTGTGAGGCTTCAGAGAGAGGTAGAATCCATGTACTATAAGAAAATGCATTCAAACTGTTTTGAGTTTACCAGTAAGTCAAAGAAAAAAAAAATAATAACATGCTAAGACTTGGAGGGATGATGTTGCAGCATGTTTGTGGCAGTGCAAAATTTTGATAAAACTGACTCTTAGCTTGTGGGAATATAAGTGATTTGGGAGAAATTAATAATGAGTCAATTTCAAATTTAAGATAGCCCTGAAGCATTGCAGGGGAGGATTAAATTCATAGGTGGCTGAAACACAAATGTTACACTCAAGAAGGAGACTCAGTCTCTGGGAGGCAAATACATAAATAGCCTATAAGTGAAATGAATGAGGGCAATTGGAGATACACACACACACACACAAACATACATGTGAATATACACAGAAAGAAAAAAGGAAACAGCATTTTGGTACCATTTGAGCACTAGATATGTATGTCATTAATGTCTCATAATAGTACTATGATACAGGTATTAATGTAGTAGTTTAATACATGAAGAAACAGGATCAAATAAATTATGCTTTCTTTATGATCACATATAATATTTGAAACATGAAATTAAAATCAGCAGTTAATGACTTGAATGCTATTGTCTGTCTTCCAACTCCACAGTGCTAATTATAGGACTTTTGGAAAAGAAAAATGAAAGTAAACTCAAGAAACAATCATTAGCGGGGTGCCTGGCTGGCTCAGTCTTTAAGCACTTTCCTTAGGCTCAGAGTCCTGGGATAGAGCCCCAAATTGGGATCCCTCCTCAGCGGGAAGTCTGCTTCTTCCTCTTCCACTCCCCCTGCTTGTGTTCCCTCTCTTGCTGTGTCTCCCTCTGTCAAGTAATAAAAAAAAAAAAAAAAGAAACAATCATTTGAGATGTTTCTCTGCAGCACCATTAGCATATTGATACTCCAACTCCCCTTTTTCCTAGTTTTCCTTATTCCACTAAAAGTAGCTTAGATATCATCATATACCATTTCAATCGTCTCTTTCAAGTACCTTGGACTTTCTTGCTTTTCTCTTGTTTATTACAATCACCTGGTAAAACTTTGACCTTTCATGAATGTATCTATCTCCCTTTAACTTAATTGAAGCTAATTTGAAGTTTTGAATTATCACTATAAAGTAAGATCCAATATCATAACCTGGGTCCTCTCAGTACTAACAGCTGGAAAATTATACTAGTTTTCTTCAGTCATACTTTCTTGAAAATTATATCTGATCTCATCAAACTTATGATTGCTATTTTACAACAGAGAGTGTCTCTCTCAATATTCCACCATGATGTCTATAAACTTATAAGGACACATGACCATCTTCTCCTTTACATGGTTACTATGGAAATGATATCTTTCTCTAGGCCTACTCCTTACATTTCCAGAACTCAGAGAAAGAAACGTCAAAATCAAACTAGAAAGCTGTTAAACAATGTATGTTCTCTCCTTCTTCCTTAGAAAATGTAATTTTTAGAAAAACCAGGAAATCAGATTTGGATCAAAACTTCTCACACTCCTCAGAATCCCTCAGGAGAACTTGGCAATACAATGAGAGTGGTCCTTAAAGCCTTTGTTTGCTTTTAAAGCTACCCCACCAACTTTGTCTTCTTACTCCCTTTTCGGTACCAACTGTCACCAGTTTCTCATCTGGAGATCATATATGTGGAGAGACATCTGCACATCCAGGATGTTTCTACATTTCCACAAGGACCCATCCCTCGGCTGTACCTTATGTTCTGGGCGACATACTGCCAGTGCTGTCCCTTATAGGGAAGAAGGATGTGAGGAAGAGACACAAGCAGGCCTAGAAGTAGGTTTTCATCCATATTTGGAGGGAATTGCAGCATCTTTTGTTTTAGAATGGCTAAGCATGGCTTCCACATGACTATATTGTCTTGGTCCCAAGGACTCCTCACTTTGTGCTATTAAGTATTTTTATTTGCTAAATTTGGAAGCCCTAATCTAAGAGCCAAAATGTCTTCATCCATTTAATACCTATCTTTCCTCTTAGGCTGTATATGACATCCTATATTGTTCTCTAAGAAACCTGATTGATATTGATTATTGCTATCTCTTTTGTATCTTCTTCCTCCTTCCTACTCTGTAAAAATGTTCCTATTATTTAAAAATTCCCCTAAACACACAGTTTCTATTACTGAAAATATTTTTAAAAAACACAGTGTTGGGGCACCTGGGTGGCTCAGATGGTTAAGCGGCTCCCTTTGGCTCAGGTCATGGGTCCTGGGATCTAGCCCTGCATCTGACTCTTAGCTCCACGGAGAGCCTACTTCTCCCTCTCCCTCTGCTTGCTGCTCCTGCTGTTTGTGCTCTCTCTCTCTCTCTATGTCAAATAAATAAATAAAATCTTAAAAAAAAAAAACACATACACAATGTAAATCCTCCTAATCCCATTCTCTTTTTAATATTATAATATTTTTCATTTTCCTCATCATTACCATCTTTTCAAAATAGGTATTTATGCTGCTTATATTTCTCCAACTCATTGTATTCTGTTACCATATTTTATCACTCCACAGAATTTCCCATGTTTTATCAGTGCCATTAAATCTAATGGACATAAAGGAAGTAATTACCATCTCTTATAAAATAGGTGTTCTTATCTTCCTTCTTTGATTATATTTCTTTTGGTTCCATGATGTCATATACTTAAGGTATTATTCCTACTTTTCTACTCAATGTTTAGAAGCTCATCTTTATTTCTTATTTTAAATATTTGAGTTCTTAACTATGTTGTCTTAATTTTCTTTTATTTCTTTTTATCATTTCCCTAGAAAAAAGTACGTACATATAATGATTTCCAGAAAGAATATATCCAATCCAAATTTTTCTTTATACTTGAAATAAGTTTATTCCATTGGCTCTTCTTCATCTGTTCTTGGTATATCAAAAATAATTATTTTAAAATATCAGAACTCCAGTTTCCTATCCCTGATCCTTTATTCCTCGTTTGATCTTCCAGAAACTCAGATAAACAGTCCCACCAATATTCTCATGACAAAAGCAGCAACCATTGGTACCTAGTAGAGAATTTGCTAATGGGTTCATAATTGAGTGAGGATGTCAAAAGACAAATTTTGGAAATTATGCACTTTCATTCAGTTTTCCTGACATTTTAGACATTATCAATTCTAGTTCCTTTACTTTTACTTTTCTATGTGATTTCTCTTTCTCCAACCCTACAACTATTCAATATACATCCAATTTCTAATGCATAATGTCTTAATCTAGGGTCATTTTGTTTTAAGAATCTAGTATTGGTTACTTATAAATACTGGTTTGTTATAAGTAACCAAGGAAACTACCATAATTATTAAAAATTTGAGAGGATTACTGAGATCTAAAGTCTTAATGTGATTCCAAAATACTACCAAAGGTAGTATTGGTAGGACTAAGACCAGAAAGATTAAAGCTACTAGGAGTCAAGGATCATTTATTTCTTTGGTATTTATCACTCCACATGGTCTCTTTTTTTACTGGTTGAGGAGGGTACATGGTAAAAAATGGCTGCTTGGCATTATACTGTTTTTATGTTTGCATGTTCAACAGAGCCTGAATGCAATCACCATGTGTGGTCTTTTAGTAGAGAAGAAAATCTCAATAGTCTTGGCCTGGGACAAGGAAGCACCTATAGTTATATCAGTGATTACCAGAAGGTGGCATCAGGGGCTTCCTTGGAAAGAGTTTTCAGAGCAGACTGAAAAGGGCATAATGATGTTCTTGAAGAAGGAGATATGGGTGTGGAAAGGAAATGATAAGAAAAGGAAGTAATTACCATCTCTTATAGAATAGGTGGAAACATACTGCAAGTTCTGTGATTTGGATTCCTTTTTTTTTTTTAATAAAATACTTTTTTTTTTAATATAATTTTTTATTTTTTATAAAAATATATTTTTATCCCCGGGGGTACAGGTCTGTGAATCACCAGGTTTACACACTTCACAGCACTCACCAAAACACATACCCTCCCCAATGTCCATAATACCACCCCCTTCTCCCAAACCCCCTCCCCACAACAACCCTCAGTTTGTTTTGTGAGA
>NW_026741246.1:0-5290 GCF_022355385.1 Mustela nigripes
TGGAGCTGCCGTGAACTGAGATGAGGACCGCACTGGGCAGCCAGGTTTTGGGTGGGACATCCACAGGTCAGATTTGGGCACGAGAGTCTGAAATGAAATTCCAGTAACCCAAGTGAGACAATATGAAGCTCTGAACCAAAGGGTGACAGTAGTGATGCATCAATGTTCTTTGTATTCAAGAGATTGTCATTTTGGTAAAAAACATAGGATTTGGCTCTCAGCTGGAGGAGAGAGAAGGGAAGTAGTTGTTGAAGAAGACCCCGTGATTTTATGGCTGGATGATGCGGTGGTAGAATGAGGATGAATGACTGAAGAGAGAAACAAGCTGGCAAAAGGAACAGGCGGGAAAGGAAGACAGAGTCTTCCTGCTAATCCTATGGATTTGAGGTACAAGGGGAGAGCGAGAGAAAAAGTCTAGCAGAGAGTTTCCAGGGTAACTATGGTGCTCAGCAAAGGTCATGAGGCTAGAGAGATTTCTGTTTTCAAAATATTCAAGAATAGTACAGCTCTTTACCAAGACCCAGAAGGGAGGGTTGGTGTGGTGAACTTTGGTTCACTCTAAACTCCAAAGCAAGCTGAGAACAATGACAGTTCTCAGGGATGTGCAGGGGCAGTTTATGGGTAGGGTGTGGGGCAGCTCCTCTTACCAGAGATACCAGACTTCTCTCCTCCATATTCCAGAAGACTTTTCAGCAGAGAGGAGATGGCCAGATTCACAGTAAGGGACGAAAGGAAAACAGAAAGTACTTTGACTTTCAGGGACTGACAGAAAATTAATTCCACCCAAATTTAGGTGTACACACATCTTTGTCATCGTTTGGTATTTTTCAAGCTTTCTCAGCAAAAATAAACGAGAAGGAACTGCAGTGATAACAAGCTTCCGGCAGCTTCCAAACGGTAGCTTTTAACTCACCACAAAGAATCAGAGCCACCAAAACGCTCATGTTTTGCGGGTTCTTTCCCTCCAGATCTGGGGTAGAGCACAAATGAAAAAGGAGACAACTTAGTAAAGAAAACTCAGATACATGAGTTTTGCTACTCATGTATCAGAGCTATGCTGCTGAGCCCCTGCTCTCTGGGGGTGGTTATGAATCTGTCCATAGCTTTTGGCATGGTCGGCGGGGGGAAGAGCAACAATGCAGCTGTGAGTCTCAGCCTGCTACGCCTCGGTTTCTGGAACTGCAATTTCCCCACCTCCTAAAGTCTCTGACACAGCTATTCTATCGTTACATGGGCTGTCTCATGACCCTCAAAGTGAAGTCACAGGGTTAGAAAAGGGAAAAAGCGATTCCCTGCCTCCTCTTCTCCGTTCTACAGAAAAGCCCGGCAGGGACGGCGGCCACTCTCGCGGAACCGACAGCGTGTCCCAGCTCCACGTGGGCTACGCGCACCCGCTACTCTTCATGCTCCAGTCGCCGCCCGACCTTACCCGAACGTTTCCCAGAACGCGGACCCTTCCACTCTGTACGGGGGAGAAACTCATGCGCGCGGCCATTTTGGCTACGTCCCATTACGTCTCGCCACGCCTTTCACGCCGGTACGTCATCTCGCTTAATTACGCCACGTCCCCTTGGCCCCAGCCCAAGTTTCCGGCAAAGCAGGGTAACTCCCACCTTGGGCTCGCTCACCGCGTCGGAGCCCGAACTCTCTCCATCCACCCAGAGCCTGGGTCTGCACCGGTTCTCTGCCCTGGCTACACTTCTGCTGCCGTCGCTCCAGGCCGGCAGCCGCGACCACGCGCCTGCGCACTAACTTGGCCGCGCCTCTGCCTTCCGCCTGGGTCGCCCTTCCTTCGAGCTGGACTATGTTTGTCACGCCCTCGCGCTCCGCCTATACCACGGCCCTTCTTCCCGTTACGTAGTTTGTGTCCCGTATGCTATTCCATGGCCCCGCCTTTCCACAGATCTTGTTCACGTGCGTGTTATCCCCTGAATCACGCTCGTTCCTCTGACACCACGTTCCCTCCCTTGTGCCCACATCCCTCCTTTCCACTTGGTAATTCCTCTGTCCTTTGCCTGAGCTCACCTTTTCCGCGGACTCGACCAGCTTTGTCGCGCCTTCGTAGCGGCCACGCCACGCCCTTCACACACTAAGTCCAACTTTCTCAGGCGACGCCCCTGGGCGATGCCTAGGCCACGCCCTTCCCACCTAGAACGTAGCCCACGCTCCTTCCCACGGTGTCCATGCCCCGCCCCCCCACGCCGCGTCACGTTCCTTTCTTGCTTTCCACGGTCCTACGTCATGGCCAATCCCAGCGCCCCACGGCACGACCCTACGATCCACATTGGCCACGCTCGTGCCGGTTTCCGCGTTTTCTGGCGTTGCGTCATGGCCGCTCCCTGGGTTCTCAGGACTCCCTCTTTTGGGTCCGCTCTCAGCAGTCCACGCTCCCTGCCCTCCCTCTGCTGGCGGAACTCGGTCGCGGGAAGCTGTTCAGGAGCGGGCGGGGCTCTTGTGTTTCCGGAGAAAACAGCCTACACCTCAGAGCTGGACGTCTGTGGCATTTATAAAGTGAAAGAAGTCTTTGCATCCCTAATCCTCGTCTGAAAATAGTCTTTCTTCCTATTTCCTCCCAGCTCCAACCGGGTAGGAAACTTAACTGGGCACTGACTGGAACTGTGTTCCTTCCAGCCCTTCAACCAACCTTAAATGCTAGGCAGATGCACGGAGTAGTAAGCACATTCTTCTACCTCCTGGCATCTTCAGAAGACTTTTTCTAAGCGCATAGTGCCTTCCTGCTATCTAGAGCTTGTCGGGACAGCACAACACTTATACCTCTGTAGACCCCCTGCTCTGGGATTAAAGTAAAGAGGTTTACTCCCTCCATTTTACAATTCTGCGTCCACAAGAAAAAAGTGGAGGGGTTACCGCTTTTTTTTTTTTTTTTTCTGTCCAGAAATCTCTGAATGGGGCACTTCTGAAGGAAGGGCACTTACCGTTAGCCTTCCAGTTATGCATTCATTTAAATTGTGTTTATGGAGTACTAAGTTCCAGTGTCAAGACATGTCTCAAGGGACTTACAGTCTGAAGTTTTCCAAGCTGGGTTTGGATGATACAAGAATTGAAGAGAAAATTAAGATGTGGTAAGGGGGTTGGAATAGGTAGAAAAGGGCTTGGTAAGTGCTGGTCTCTTTTTTTAGTTGAGGTATAACTGACATATAACATTATGTTAGTTTCAAGTATACAACATAATGATTTAGTATTTGCGTATATTGTGAAATGGTCACAATAACTATCTGACCCCATACTTAGCTGTAATTTTTTTCTTGTGATGAGAACTTTTTAAGATTTACTCTTAGCAAATTTCAAATATGCAATACAGTATTATTAGTTATGGTTACCATTCGGTACATTACAGCCAATGACTGACTGACTTTATGACTGGAAGTTTGTACCTTTTGACCATTTTCACCCATTTTGCCCTTCTCCCATTCCCTGACTTTGGCAACCAACAGTCTGTTATCTGTATGAGTTCAGTTTTTTGTTTTTGTTTTTTTAGGTTTCATATGTAAGTGAGATCTTATGGTTTTTGTCTTTGTCCGTCTGATTTATTTCACTTAGCATAGTGCCCTCGAGTTCCATACATTTGTTTAGTTTTTTTGTTTGTTTGTTTTTGAAAAGCAGGTTTTCTTGATTTTTAGTCCCAATGGACATCTTGACTCCTCGTCTTGATGGCAATTAAGTAGGAGACAAGTGCAAAAGGACTTTTATACAGATCTCCTCATTGTACGCTGTTGCCAGCAATCACAAAGTATTGAATCAATCCTATAAGCCACCCAAACTTTTCTGTTCATTTGAAATTACAGGCACTCGGTGTTATGGCTTTATTCAGGGCAGTATTTATTTTATTATTGTTTTCAATTATATGACAGAGAGCAAGAGCACAAGCCGGAGGAGTAGCAGAGTGGGGGAGAGAAACAGACTCCCCTCTGAGCAGGGAGCCACCGTGGGGCTCAATGAGATCTGACCTGAGCAGAAGGCAGGCACTTAATCATCTGAGCCACCTAGCACACACACACACACACACACACACCCGTTCAGGGCAGGATTTAGATCATCATTCTCCATGATGGCAAGTAAGTTTCAACTTGCCAACTGACTGAATAACTATTGGGAAGCTTTATGGTTGAGTCCACACTCAAAAGGAAAATGTTCTGTAGTCGATTAACAGTGTTTGTTGCGGGTGCATGATGAATGCATGGCTGCAACAACCTATAGGGCATCTCTGATTTGCAGTGATAAAGGTGTTGTGTGCATGTCTTTACAAACAGCAGTTCTCACCAACAGCAGTTCTTACTACAAGCTGTTGACGATTTCCAGACAGTAGAAGGGTCAGTATCATTGTTGCTGGTCAGAATTTAAGGGCAGAAACTTTGATATGTTGATTAATTCATATGCTTTGTATATCCATTAGAATGAGGGTAAAGATTCTGTTATGAAAATGAGAGCATCTAACCTGAAAGATACAAGGCCCAATGGCTCCTCCATCTTTTTATATAGGTTGGCAAAAGAAGTACCTATACTCAGGGCTGAATGTGACTGGGTGACACTATTTGCCAAATAGAAGGTGAAAAATACTGCTCCGTAGAGCATGGCCATAATAATTTTGGAAAAAAATTATAAATTGCTTACACCATGAGAATACTCTTAATATAACACCCAAACAATATTGGAAAGAGTTAGAGGAAGAAATATTGGTAAGAGCTTGCTTTTACTACCTGAGACTCATTTTAATGCATTGGTCTTCATGCAGGAGATGAGGCACGCAAGCGTTCCATTTAAGAAACATATGGAGCACTGGGTGTGGTGCATACACAATGAACTCTGGAACACTGAAAAGAAATTAAAAACATAAATAAAAATTAAAAAAAAGAAACTGTCCTTAAAATTCTTTTTTTAAAAGATTTTATTTATTTATTTGACAGACAGAGATCACAAGTAGGCAGAGAGGCGGGCAGAGAGAGAGGGGGAAGCAGGCTCCCCACTGAGTAGAGAGCCTGATGTGAGGCTCGATCCCAGGACCCTGAGATCATGACCCAAGCTGAAGGCAGAAGCTCAACCCACTGAGCCACCCAGGCGCCCCTTAAAATTCTTAATTTAAGAATTTAAAGTACCCTAAAGATACAAATGTAGTGATCCAAAGAGGCACGTGCACCTAGATGTTTATAGCAGCAATGTCCACAATAGCCAAACTATGGATAGAACCTAGATGTCCATCAACAGATGAATGGATCAAGAAGATGTGATATATATATATATATATATATATATAGAGAGAGAGAGAGAGAGA
>NW_026741246.1:5390-5560 GCF_022355385.1 Mustela nigripes
GAGCCTGATGTGAGGCTCGATCCCAGGACCCTGAGATCATGACCCAAGCTGAAGGCAGAAGCTCAACCCACTGAGCCACCCAGGCGCCCCTTAAAATTCTTAATTTAAGAATTTAAAGTACCCTAAAGATACAAATGTAGTGATCCAAAGAGGCACGTGCACCTAGATGT
>NW_026741247.1:0-5559 GCF_022355385.1 Mustela nigripes
GCTACGGGGCATCAAGATGAGAACGTCTCTTGTTCTAAGACTTAATAGAGTTTGGGGCACATGGTAAGCAATAATCATTTTTTCAGTTGATCCAAGTGTTCGACCTTGATTAATTATTCTAGTACCACAGCTTACTTGTTCTAAGATTTGTCCTCCCCCCCCCCCCCCATTTTAATATCTCTTAAGGTGGCACTCACCTTGCACTTGATGACATATCCTAGTTTAACTGACAGCATTTCTCTTTCTTAGTCGAACATAAACTATAGTGCATCTTACCCTTGATGAAAGCTAGGATGCAATTAAATACTCTATTATGGTACGATTCTGATATTTGAAATCCTCCGGTAGCTCCCTATGCCCCCACAGTGTAGAACCTCACCTCCTCGGCATAGTATACAAACCATCTCACCCCCAGTGTGAACCCCGGGGTTCATCCTCCATCCCCAGGTGATGCTGCCAGATCAGCTGTCGGTTATCATGAACTTGCTGTAGTTTCCCGAATGCACTGTGCTGCGTCCTGGCACTTTGAAACTTGACACACTCATCCTCATTCTTCGCTTTGCCCTTGTCTATCACCTCCCCTGAAAATCTGTTCCTAAGTGGCTTTCCCAGCTCCAAACTACCCTTGGCAGTCTTTTATCTCCCTGTTGTAAAGCGTGTCACACTGCACCATGGACATGCCCGTTGTCCCCCTGAGAAGAGAAAAGGGACAGTGAGGGCCCCCCAGCATTGCAGCTCTAGTTCAGAGCCCCATGCCTGGCTTGCAGGAAATACCAGATCATGACGACAAATGGAGATCATCCTCTGGCTAAAACCAGCTCTTCTTTGCTTACCGCAGAATCCTGATCAATAAAGAGCGGCCAGTTATTATTGCTGTTTTTCTATGGATTTTTTCCCCATATATTTCCCAGGTGTTCACTATTTTATAGCACTTTAATTCAGGCTTCAACCACTTCCTAGTCAGATCAGGTGAAATCATTTTCCTTCCCATAGCTTCGATGTATTCACACGTAGTAATTTTTTTTTTAACTATCTTATTTAACCATTTGACGGACAGATCACAACTAGGTAGATAGGCAGAGAGAGAGGGGGAAAGCAGGCTCCCCCTTGAGAAGAGAGCCCGATGTGGGGCTCCATCCCAGGACCCTGAAATCATGACCTGAGCCAAAGGCAGAGGCCTAAACCACTGAGCCACCCAGGAGCCCCCATATCTGGTAATTTTTAATCAACATGGATTTGCTGCATCAAATAGTTCCTTCTTCTTCAAATATAAATATATAAATATATTGATCAAGTCATGCGTATGTCTTAGGAGAATGTCATACCTTTAGTAGCAAACTTGAAATCTTGGCCATTGGTTTTGATTTGATTTGGTTTGGTTTTTGTAATTTTAAAAATCCCTCCAGCTTTTGGCTCTGTCTGACCTGATTGCTTTCAGCTGTTTTTGCAACAAAATTGTCCAGGTAGCGAAAACTCTCATTGTTTACAGTGGCGCCCCCTACTGAACATTTTGTTAATAAAAAGCTTTTTTTATTTTTATTTTTTGGCTATGGTAAATGTGGAACAACAATGAGGTATTTCAAAGAGGTGAACCACAGGGGCGCCTGGGTCGCTCAGTGGGTTAAGCCGCTGCCTTCGGCTCAGGTCAAGATCTCAGGGTCCTGGGATCGAGCCCCACCTCGGGCTCACTACTGCTCAGTAGTGAGTCTGCTTCCCTTCCTCTCTCTCTGCCTGCCTCTCTGCCTACTTGTGATCTCTCGCTGTCAAATAAAAAAAAAAAAAAGAGGTGAACCACAGATAAATTTCTCTAAGGTGGGGTGAGGGTTACTCAAAAAGGAACTTGACAAGGCTTTTAAAGATATCGACAATCATTATAACATAATGTGACTTATTGTTACCGTGCTCTTAACTGGGCAAACACTTGTTGGCTTCCAAAAAAGACTAACATAGTTGAGATGGTTCTAGCGGCCTTCTAGCACAGGGTCTCATGAGGCAGAATTCTAGCCACTGGCTGTGCAAGGCATGAGGCCTGTTAGTGATTCTATTTTTTCCTCTGCAGAATGGGTCTTTCTACATTCCAGGTCTTTTCTACCTCAATAAATAATGCGGCGATTCTCTCAGTGAGTTGTACTTTTTGTTTAAACAGCGAATGGTCTCTTAAAAAGGACATTTGTTTAAATTCCTTTAAAAAAAAAAGTCCTTTCAAAAAAATCTTTTCTTTTATTTTTTATTTTTTAATTCCATATGTTTACTCTGATCCTGGAACTTTGTCATTTTGACCTTCTCTGCTGATTAAAATATTCTTCATCCAATCCCAATACAAAGTAAGGGCCAGCTCCACCTCATGGAATACCACCTGCTCTCCCTTAGATTGTGTGCTATTGCTTTAATAAACCTGCCTTCGGCTTTCACTTTGGGCATTGATCTCTAATTCTCACGTGCCAACAATAAAAATAATGATGGTTTACCGTTACCATTCATAGAAAAGGAAGCACAGGGAAATTGAATGAAAGGGAATAACAAAGTAGGTTCATAAGTCAATCTTCTTTGTAAAAATATTAACCTGAAAGTGCGTTTCTGCCACCTCTCTCCTGTTTGATCTGATAAAGAATGACCACGATACATGAATTATAGTTCGGGCTTTTGAAAAGCATAATAGCTTTATACCAACACTTGAGCATTTATTTATTTAGTTATTTATTGCTAACAAGATAGCTCGATTTGATATGCGGTTCCTGACAACCAACCTCAGAAGTAATTCCATCTTCATGAGAAGTCCGAACGAACCACAAACCAAACCTCAAAATAGATTCAAAGATAAAATACTCTTAAAAAAATTTCCCTTCCCGGGGCACCCGAATGGCTCAGTGAGTTTGGCTCACTGGGACTTTGCGTTTGGCTCAGGTCATGATCCTAGGGTCCTGGGATTGAGCCCCATGTCTGGCTCTCTGCTCAGCAGGGAGCCTGCTTCCACTTCTCTCTCTGCCTGCTCTCTGCCTACTTGTGATCTCTGTCTGTCAAATAAATAAATAAAATCTTTAAAAAAAAATTTCCCTTGTGCACCTGGGTGGCAGAGTGAGTTAAAGCCTCTGCCTTCGGCTCAGGTCATGATTCCAGGGTCTTGGGATAGAGCCCCACATCAGGCTCACTCCTCAGCAGGGAGCCTGTTTCTTCCTCTCTCTCTGCCTGCCTCTCTTCCTAATTGTGATCTCTATCAAATAAATAAATAAAATCTTTAAAAATAAAATTCCCTTCCTATCAGAAGCAGACCAAACCACTAACAAATTCCCCAGAAAGCTTCATCTAAAAGGTTGTATTTTCTTCAGACACCCAGCAGGAACTTCTTCTCTGGGCCTGGTATTTCTTCAATGGCCTATTCCAGAGAATAAGACACTAAACTACTGAGCGCCAGGGCCTCAGAACCACGAAAGACATGATGAGGGGCACAAAGCACGCCTCTCGTCACCAAGAGGGTATGTAAACGTTTGCTGCTTTTCTCCATTTTTCAAAGCTGACTTTTTAACTGGTGGCCGCTCCTTTATGATAAATTGCTGATACCGTATAGTAAAAGCTATTATGTGATCATTTACAAACCATTTCCTATCTTTGCATTCTCATGTGCCAAGACAGACACGGATTATTTAAAACCCTGAAGAGAGTGCTATTGCATTTAAATTGCCTGTAACCTTCGTGCAATAGATTTATGATTGATGATAGATTTAGTTAAAATATAACTGTTTTAAATATTTATTCTCAGTAAACGATTTCAAACTATGCTCATTTAAGTAAGTTGATGCATAATCCCTTTTCTATTAAACCATAGTGCAAGGACCAATGCCGTGCTTCCCAGAGAACACCAAGCTCTTTTTCTAGAATGGTCATATGCGTATGTATCAGGCGTCCTCTTTTCACTCCCTTTGTGGAGCACCTACCATGGAGGTCATGTAATAACCAATAACCAAAAAACAAACAAAAATCCCAAACATCCAGGTCGAAGTTATTGGCGCCTGCCATCATGCAATGGTGGACCCTGCCTGGAGACTAGGAGACTGCTCAAACAGATCGCGGGCAGGCATCTCAGCCCAGGCTGTGCAGGGGAAGCTGGTTCTGGGCTTTGGGCACAATCAGGAAGGCAGCGAAGTGACTTGAGAGTGCAGCCGGGGTTTAGGGCTGATGATCTTTTCCAAGCCAGGCAGCAACGGACACCCGCTCGGGGAGCCAGGATAGGAGGCCGCTGAGCGCCGGCGCTGGCCACGCTCGCAGGCCCCCCAGGCTTCCCGGCGCCCGTGCCCGGGGCCGCGCCTCAGGACGGAGGGGGAGGGGGGCGAGGGCGGGGGCGGCCCGGAGAAGGGGCTTTGCTAATTGCGGAATCCCGAAGTGAGCTCGCGGAGGACCCGGCGGAGAGTCTGAGAGGAGGTGGAGGGGCTGGCGGAGGAGGGGCGCGCAGCGCCGCTGTGCTCTGCTTCGGCCCAGTCGGCACTGCAGGACCCCCGCACTCCCGCGCTCCAGCCCAGCCCCTGAGCCGGCGCTGTCCTGGTCCCGCGGCCCGCTGCCCCGCCCCGCCCCATGGCTTCTCTGGACGACCCTCTAGGAGCAGGTAAAGTGACACCGCGCCGGGCCCTCACCTGGAGCAGAAAGCGCTGGCCGCGAGCTCGCGGGGGTGTCGGGACCCAGCCTCCCGCGACCCCGGAGCAGCGGGACCACCCTGGACGACGCGCCACCGGCGTCCCCACGGGGTAGGGCCGGGGACAGAGCCATGCGAGGTGCCCCCCGCAGCGAGCGCAATAGCCCCCATCGTTTGGCAACCACACGCCCCGGTGCAGAGTACCCCCTTCCCTCATCCCATGCCGTGGCCCCGCCACGTTTGTTCTAGACTTGGGATCCCTGGTGGAAACTAGTCTCTTAGACCTCCCTGGCAGCAAGGAGCGCAGGGAGGGATTCTCGGTTTTTCCACTCTAGCTCTTCCTCTCTCCACATTCACATGCCTTCTCGCGTCCCTTTCCTCTCCTCATTGTCACTTTTATTAAATGGTTTTGTTCTGCAAGTTGACCCACAGAGCGATTTCATGAATGAATATACAGGAAACTGAGTCGGAGCCCACCTGTGAGAGCCCACCTGTGGAGGCCTTTCATTAGAATGGTCTCTGGTGCTAGCCTCAGTTCAGAATACTGCGTTTACATGAGGACCGAGTCCAGATGTTTCTTTCATCTCTGACTTGAATTTGAAATCCTAACGTCACTATGACCTGGGAAGCCGAGGTCCACAGCATCTTCTTCTGAAATTCCACTAGAGCTCCCATTTACCTAGTGCCCAGCCTGAGTCTGTTTTCCACTACTGTCAGGGTTCTAGAAGTCCATGCACTGCCCACCACTGACAGTAGGGGCATCTCTCTGTCCAGATTTTCCCTTTCCATAAGGAGGTCAGTTACAGGAGATTGGGGCCCACTCTAACGACCTCACTGTAATGTGATTGCATCTGTAAGGACTCTAGTTCCAAATAAGGTCACGTTCTGTGGTACCAGAGATAAGGACAGCAGCAAGGTTTCTGGGGGAAATGCAG
>NW_026741248.1:0-5557 GCF_022355385.1 Mustela nigripes
TTTGTCCCTCAGCAGCACTGAGGTTAAGGTACAGATCCTAGTCAGATCAGCTCAGAAAGTCAAATTTAGTTATGTGTTTGCTGATTTAGAGTTTTCCTAAGAAACCAGGTTAGTCCAAGCATTTGTTCTAATATATTTGACAACTAGTGATAACTAGGGGTAATTAGTGCAGTGGCAACTAGTCTCTTGTTTTTACTGTCAAAGATTTTAGGATGGCTCTCATTACCTATGGCCATAGTACATAGCTTTTACATAAGCATGACCTAATCAGGCAAGTTCTTAGATAAAGAGATGTCTGCTCTCCTTGAGATGAATGCTTTTTCCAGAAGTGATGGATATGTAATCTAGGTGTAGGCCATGATACGTTAATTAATTTTATCATCTATTTAGAGGATATTTCTAAATGATTCCTGTTTACTGACTTCCCCGTCTAGTTTTCCCTTTAGACTTGTCCCTTGACCAGTTCCTTGAAGCCTTTTCTTTTTTGTAGACTTTTTTCCTTTTCTCTCTTGACTTTTCTACAATCTTTTCTCATTTTTTTTCTTTTTTCTTTCTTCTCTGCTTTTCTTGGTGTTTCTTTTGTTCCATCAATTTTTTCCCTTTCTTCCAGGTAAGTATTCTCTGTTTTTTCTGTAGACAAAATCAAAAGCACATAGAATTTCATGATTTTAGGGCATCTTAGAGATGAATTAATCAAAATACCCTCTGGTACTACAACCTGTGTTTAACATCCTCACCAAGTGATTATTTAAATGGAGAATTTGAAATGCAAACGAGATTAAAATGACTTACTTGGATATGATAAGTGACAGAAATGAGATTTACATTCATGTTTTTTCCTCATCTTAATAGGTGAATGTTTTAATAATAGAAAGATGGGGAGTGGGTCTAGTGAACACAGTGAAGGTGCGTAAGGAAGGAATTGGCAGGAGAGGTCGAGTTTCAAGAATAACGACACTGGGTTGGATGGGAATAAGAGTTTTAGAATAGATGTCAGAATATTTGGGCTTATAAGTTAGATCAAGATGGCTTACAGAAATGAGGGACACACACACACAGAAAGGAATGAAGGATATGGGATATTGGGAGTTTAGAAAAGCACATTAAAATAGAGGGTTCAAGAGAATCATGAGCAGTTTTTTTGTTGGTTGGTTGAATTGAATGAACTAGCATACTTCGGGTTTTCTGTTGAGAGGTATTAAAATCATTTGAGCCACAGGGAAGGCTTTTTACAGCATATAGGAATGCTGTACTACTACTACTTCCAGCCCAATCTTGGATTAGATCCTCTCGAGTAATGGGGGAATGGAGATTCTGAACCACACAGATATCACAGATATATGGCCCAAGGTAGGGGTCTCCTCACTCCACCTCTTTTTCTAATTCTCTGATGTCCTTCCCATGTACTTGTAGGGTTTGGTGGGCTAGGACTGGCTGTCAAATCAGTAACAGACTTCATTTGGGTAGTTGGTAACATGTCTACATTGAGATGATTACATGGATGATTTTCAGTTTAGCTTGTCATCCAGGAGCAGGAAATGGCTTCTACTCTTGATCATTTGATGCTGTGCTTGTTTTGAGAATCTGCTTTCATAGGCTAAAGATTTAAAAGTTTGGAGGGTACCACTGAGCCCTGCACTTGTTGTAGGGCTATGCTGTACTTGTATCCCTGTGACTTACTGTAACTGGAATCTTGAACCTCCCATTCCCCTTTACCCATTTTGTCCATCTTACCACCCCATTCTCTTCTGGTGATACAGAATTCTCTGTATTTCTGGGTCTGTTTCTGTTTATTTTTGCTTTTACTGCTCTTGCCTCAGGAGCAGTAAAAACAAAGCAAACTGTTGGGACTACGTCAAAATCAAAAGCTTTTACACAGTGAAGGGATCAGTCCACACAATGAAAAGGCAACCTATGGAATAGGAGCAGATATTTGCAAATGACATAGCCAATAAAGGGTTAGTATACAAATAAAAAGAACTGATAGAACTCAGCACCAAAATTTAAAAATTATCAGAAGACATGAACAGACATTTTTCCAAAGAAAACACACAATGACCAACAGGCACCTAAGAAGATACTCAGCATCACTCAGCTTCAGGGAAATGGAAATCAAAACTACAATGAGATACCACTGCCTACCTGTCAGAATGGCTAAAATAAAACACATAAATAACAATGTTGGCATGTATGTGGAGAAAACGGAATCGTCTTGGATTATCGGTGTGAATGCAAACTAATGCAGCCACTGTGGAAACAGTATGGCGTTTCCTCCAAAAGGTAAAAACTGAACTACCCTACAATCCAGTAATCACACTATTGGGTATTTATGCCCCAAAATAGGAAAATACCAATTTGAATGGATACATGTACCCCTATGGTTACTACAGCATTAGTTACAATAGTCAGCCCGAGTGTCCATTGAGAGATGAATGGATAAAGAAGTGGCACATATATATACAATGGAATATTCAGCCATAGAAAAAATGAAATTTTGCCATTTCAGTGAAATAGAGGGAACTAGAGAGTATTGTTCTAAGTGGAGTTAAGTCAGAGAAAGACAAATACCATATGATTTTACTCATATGTAGAATTTAAGAAACAATAGAAATGAGCAAAGAAAAAAAAAAACAACAAAAAGCGAGAGACAGACAACCAAGAAACTGACTCTTAACCATAGTGAACAAGTTGATGGTTACCAGAGGGGAGATGGGTAGGGAAACAGGTGAAATAGGAGCTAAGGGTTAAGGAATGCACTTGTCGTGCTGAGCGCTGGGTGATGGAATTACCATATCATTATATTGTATACATGAAACTAATACAGCACAGTGTGATACTGGAATTAAAATAAAAACTTAATAACAAAAACAGAGGCTAAAGTTCAATTACATCAAGAAACTTCATTCAATAAATAAATAGATGACCTTTCACTTGATTTTTTTTTTTCATTAACTTGTTTTTGTTGTATATTTTTGCTCTAAAGTATTTCCGTTAAACCTGGTGATGATAATGCTTCATGGCCTACATCAGATGATGAAGACTTAAGTTTCAATATGAAGGTAATATACTCTCTTGTGAAATTAATTTTTCTGCTCTGAATTTAGTCTTGTGTATTATTTTCTCTTAAAACTTAGCAGTGGCCTGCCTATCATCATTTTATGTTTGAAGTGGAAAGTTGGTCAGAACAAACCACTTGATAGAAATATGACAAGTTGAATTTTTTTTAACTCTGTTAAATATCAAAGTTAGAAAAAATGGGCTGGAAATATATAATGACAGGAAAATGATATCGGGAAAAGCTTTCCCATGATGGAGGAAATACGACATTTGGTCAAGGATAAGGATTCTTACTGTGAGTTTTAAATTATCTCATCATGACTTTTCTTTCTTTTCCTTTCTCTTTTTCTCTTTATCTCTCTTTTTCTTTTCTTCTAACATGACTTTTATAATACTCATTCCTAAATGAATCTTTAGTGGACCCAGTTATTTATTACAGATTGTTTTTTCTTGGACATTTTTTATTTTGGTAGCATACAGTTTAATGAAAGTAGGTTTTTTTTTTGTTTGTTTGTTTTTTTTTTGCTATTTCTTTCCCTTGTTCTACATTTAGACCAAAATAAGATTGGAAATTGTGGAAATTTAGAAATTTAAATTCTACTTAACACATTCTACTGTGTTTTCAAAATAATTCCATAAAGAGTTTAGTTAAAACTCTTTATCTAAGTGAAGAAAACACGTTTTGCCTAAAAAATAATTAACACTAGAAGCAGAGGCTTTTCATACCCATATGGTAAAATGTCTAATTTCAGAAATCTTTTATATTACAGTTTTAAAAAAATATCTACTCATAATCTTAGTATCAGATTCTAAGATTCAAACTTTTAGTCACTTTATATTTATTTAAATATTCATGTTAAAGCTCCTGTATCATGGGACGCCTGGGTGGCTCAGTTGGTTAAGCAGCTGCCTTCAGCTCAGATCATGATCCCAGCGTCCTGGGATCGAGTCCTACATCGGGCTCCTTGCTCTGCAGGGAGCCTGCTTCTCCCTCTGACTCTGCCTGCCATGCTGTCTGCCTGTGCTCGCTCTCGCTCTCTCTCTCTGACAAAAAAATAATAAAATCTTTAAAATAAAATAAAATAAAAAGCTCCTGCATCATTATAAGCTATTGGATTTTAGGAAACATAATTGTGCATCTCCTGGAACACCTAGAATAAAAGCTTGCTTGAAGAAGCAATTTTAATATTTTTTAATGTGAATTAATGAGCAGACAGATGGAATTCTGTATAATGGAATGTTATATAAATAATGTAATGTGCATAATATGTCATAATTAAATATAAAAAATTTTTGAAATACATAATTTAAAAATTTATATTCCCTCTTCATGTTTAGGATGTATAAGTGCAAATGAATTATGTTGATGAAATAAATGAGAAAGAAGGTTACAATCTATTTTTTACTATTCTTTAATTGTGAGCTTAGAATTTTAGATAGAGAGTCTATCTTTTTTCTCCTGTATTTTTTTTTTCCTGCTTTGTTGAAGATTATTTGACCATAGAGTTGAGGGTC
The DNA here is from genome assembly GCF_022355385.1 of Mustela nigripes. Lineage (NCBI taxonomy): Eukaryota > Metazoa > Chordata > Mammalia > Carnivora > Mustelidae > Mustela > Mustela nigripes. The sequence goes on from NW_026741248.1 coordinate 4,573, forward strand.
CATATATGGACTCTATTCTGTTCCACTGGTCTATGTGTCTCTTTTTGTGCCAGTTCCATGTGTTCATCATCATCATTAGACATCAGAGAGATTCAAAGCAAAAACACATTGAGATACCACCTTACACCAGTTAGAATGGCCAAAATCAACAAGACAGTAAACAACAAGTGTTGGAGAAGATGTGGAGAAAGGGGAAACTTCTTACAGTGTTGGTGGGAATGCAAGTTGGTGCAGCCACATTGGAAAACTGTGCTACCCGATGACCTTGCAGTTGCACTGCTGGATATTTACCCCAAAGATACAGATGTAGTGAACAGAAGGGCCATCTTTACCCCAACGTTCAGAGCAGCAATGGCCACAGTCGCCAAACTGTGGAAAGAACCAAGATGCCCTTCAACGGTTGAATGGATAAAGAAGATGTGGTCCATATACACTATGGAGTATTATGCCTCCATCAGAAAAGATGTGTACCCAACTTTTGTATTAACATGGATGGGACTAGAGGAGATTATGCTACATGAAATAAATCAAGCAGAGAGAGTCAATTATCATATGGTTTCACTTACTTGTGGAGCATAAGAAATAACATGGAGGACATAGAGAGATGGAGAGGAGAAGGGAGGTGAGAGAAATTGGAAGGGGAGAAGAACCATGAGAGACTATGGACTCTGAAAAACAATTGGAGGGTTTTGTAGGGGCTGGCATGGGAGGTTGGTTGAGCTTGGTGGTGGGTTTTAAGGAGGGCACGTATTGCATGGAGCACTGGGTGTGGTGCATAAACAATGAATTTTGGAACACACACATCTCTCCTAATCCTCACCCCAGGAGAAAATGTAGGCTAGTAAATGGCAGAACTGAGATTTGAATCTACATGTGAATGATTCCAAAACCCATGTTCTTTTTGTAATGGTGCTCATTTGACAATGGTGAATATTATAATTATTTTACCAAATGTGTTATTTGTAATCCTTAATACTATTAATTT
>NW_026741249.1:0-5556 GCF_022355385.1 Mustela nigripes
AATAAATGTAGGGCAAAGACTTGAGTCATGCACTCATTGTACGTTATAATTTTTTTTGCAGAGAGTGAATCCACAAGTAGCCTTGGGGCTATGGACGTTGAGAAACAGGAATCAGCAAGGGACAAATAAAATAGGAAAAAGTACATGGGGCTCCCAAGTGTAGGGCTGTACTTGATGGTCACAATAATAAGCAAATTCCCTACCACGGTTCCCACATAAAAAATGAAGAAGATTACAAATACCATTTTCTGTCTCGTGGAGTTTTGGGTCAATCCTAACAGTATGAACTCAGTTACACTGTTATTTTGTTGCATGATTTTAGGCAAAGTGGAGAAATGGAAGGTTAGATATAATCCACAGATAAAAAGTATTATGAAGACTACTTCATTTGGAGATCAAACCATAAGATCATGAATGTGTCAATTACCAGTATTGAATCCCTTACCTTCTGTGTTGTTTTCTTCTGAATAAGGTGGGAATCATAATATTTACTCACAATCTGTTCACCTGAGTGCTTATGGAAACAATGAAATATATTAATAATAAAAGAGCATGTGATTCCTCAGGCATAATAAACATTAATCTAGGGGATTGATATGAGATGGTTTCTTTCTGAAGTGAAGGTCTCTCTTTACAGCAAGGTTCTATTAGGAGAAAACTCATGCCAAATGGAGAAAACTCATGCATGATTTACATAATGCTCTTTCAGAGTATGTGAGCCCGGTAGTTCAGTTCTGAAGTATCTTCTAGTAAGTATTCTGAACTATCAAGAAATGATGTAGAAACTTTTGATAGTGTTTTCCATAAGGACACCTAAAAGAGAGAGATAGAGATGAGAGAGAGAGAACAAGAGAGAAACAAACAATATTTTAACTGTGAACATTCAGTCATTTGGTCCAGTCCATTATGAAATTAATTTTAATCTGTTATCTTGACTGTTTATTCTCTGTACTTTAACTCATAATAATTTCTAGTAGTTTAGAGTTTTAAATTCAGTTTCTATCATAAACATTTTACTCTTTTTTATATTATACTGTATAAAGGATAACTTACCATTTAAAAAATATCCTCTATGTTTGTTGAAAAAACATCATAATGATGCCGCATTAAAAATAAAGGTTTTAAATACTTTCTCTTGGTAGATGGTTTATTAATCACCTTAGTATATTAGTGGTTCATAACAACTGTCTTCTGACAGAGGTTGCAGGGACAGCAAAATTACTAGGACCAGCATAAGATTTAAATGTCTGTGTCATAGGGTGAGTCACTGTAGAGACAGTTCTGGACTCATGGCTCTTAACCACATCATGCCCCAACCACACTGCCAATCGGGATGATTTCCCTGCACTCATAGGAGTTTGCCACATAGGCTCTTTGTCCAACTCTATGGCAAACAGGAATAAAAACTTGTCTGTGGTTTCTAACAGTTAAAAATTTTAAAATTATATCTATCTTTCTATCCACCCAACTACTTTTTGATATATGCTGTATTGATCATTTATCTATCCATCTATCAACCATCTATCATCATCTATCTATCAAACTCTATCCAGCCAGACCTATTATCTATCTATATAACAGAGATACAAACTGAGACATTTGTATAGTTCACATAACAGATATAAGAAAGGCTTACATTCAAAGGGAGCAGCATAAGAGAGACAATTTTATTCTGTTTACTGCTAAATTTACCATCTAGGAAAAAAGTACATATTTATTAATAAGAATTGATAAAGCAAAAGAAAGATTTAGGAGAGTTTCCTATTGATACCATCCAATAGTTTCAGTCCAATCCAATACTCACCACCGAAAAGGGAAGCCTGCTCCATTGAAAGTGAAATCATTATCTCCATGGAGCACTTCCTTGGATACTCAAATGCATGTTATTTCTGTTTTCTTATCTCTCCACCAGGAGCTGCTGGGCATTTCTATCATTCGGTCTTCTCAGTTTCCATTGTAATCTATGTCTAGAGAAACCCCTAAACTTTCTATTATTCCACAAATGGCTTTTTTGTGTTAGTTGCACACTGTGGCATCGATCAGATTAATTTTCTGTGAGTTAGATACACAATTATGTTAATTTCTAACACTAATTTTAGCAATGTTGGTAAGAGTTTATGAGGTTAGGATGTTCAGTTCTCCTCCTTTCTTCTCTAGGAAATTTGGCTACTCTTTGCTCAAAAGAGAATTAGGAAAAAAAAAAAGTGTTTCTAAAATTCGGTCTGATCTCATTTGATGTCACTGAAGCTCAGGTTCTAACACGTATGCCTGAAGAAGCTGGACCTGGATGCATCCCACACTTTCTGAAATCAAGTCTCACATGCAATGTTGACTGAGAAATTCTTTCCTTCTGCCTTTCTTGCAGTAGTATTTAAACATGAGTGATACAAAATATAGGAGTCTGGGGAAGGTAATTCCCTGAAATCTCCCTCTTTTTTTCTTCTTTTTTTTCACCCTTCCTTTTTAATTAAGAATCCTGAGCTAGAAGTAGTAAAGAACTTAATCCTCAATATGTATTAACAGGTTATGGGAAAAAGGTGATCTCTTCTTGAAATTAAAGGTGAATATTTGGGCCATAAAGGACATCTTTTGTCTAAAATAGAAAAAATAATAAAAACAGTGATTATCTAGTGATCTAGTGGCCAGGACATGGTTCTTGATACCATTATCCAAGAAAATGAATAGAATATCTTAAGCAAATGGCTGATTCTAGGTCTTGGGCAGGGAATGTACAAGATGAACTGGAGCATCTTGGAGGGATGGAAGGTTAAGGAAGTGCAAACACACACACACACACACACACACACACACACACTGTGATGAGAATATGGCAAAGGGACACAAGAGTAATGGGAAGAGCCCCTGGTGACAAAAGCTGGAAAAAATTGAGGAACAAAATAAATGACACTGAATTGAAATGTACCTCATAGTTTAAATAATCCACAACTTCATAACAATATTAAAAGCTTAAATAAGTAAGTAATCAATAGACAAATCTCCCATAATGAAAGAATCCCTAATGATACTGGTGTTAACTCTGCTCTCAAAGGAATGTAGGCTAATTCTGTCTCTTATTTGTAGAGTGCACATAAATAGGTTCCATCCAAAGGCTCACTGTGGAGTGGGATGGAAGGAGTCATTTTAGAGATCAAGGTTAACATCAACAATGATGAGTCACATTGAAAGTATGTACCCACTGTCATGATATGATGCAAATGGAACTTGGCCTCTGTGATCTATCTCCTAATAACCCATAACCCTGTCTGATCTTGAGTAGAATATCAATTAAATCCCAAGTGAAGTTTTTTATATAAAATGTCCTACTAGTTCTGCTCAAAACAGTCAAGTTCATCAAAAACAAGAACACTGGAGCAGAATTCTAGTGATGTGCACTGCATTAGGTATAGCAATGTCACATCATTATTGTACATACATCAAAGTATTAAAGTGCTGTATGTTAATTGTACTTGAAATAAATAAGAGAATATCTAGAGAAACTCACTGTCTGGAGGTGCTGAAGAAGATATGTCAATTAAATTTAATGTCTTATGCCGGATGGGATTCTGGAGAAGAAAAACACCATTAGTGAAAATAATCTGAATAAACTATGGTTGTTAGTTAAAAATAATGTGTTCCTATGAAGTTAATTTGCTTGTGAACTAATATACTCTTCTATGTAAGATGGAAGCTGAGCACAGAGCATGTGGGAAATCTCTTTTTCACCATTTTCCTGTTAATATAAACCTGTTATAAAATATGACGTTTTTTAAACATAAATGGCTTATTTCACCTAATATGTCACCAGTGTATTTCTGTTGTAGCATGACTCAGGAACCTTCCTTTTCTATGCTGAACAATATTTCACTGTATGTGTACCACATTTTGTTTATTCATATGTTGATGGAAACTTGGGTGGCTTACCTATTTCTGCTAATATGACTATTGCTGATATGGACATGAGGGTACACATATTTCCTCCAATCTTCACTTCCAATGCTATTGTTATATACCTGGATGTGGAAATTAGAGATTACTTGATCATTGTATTGTTAACTTTCTGGAATGTCATACTGTCTTTCACAGTGGCTGCACCATTTTTACATTCTTATAAGCAGTATACACATATGTCTTTAGTGATGTTGAGTACTTTCTCATCTGCTCATTGCCAATTTGTATATATATTTTTTGATAAATATTTATTCAAGAGTTTTGTTGATATTGAGGTTTAAGAATCCCATGAATTGACTTTTCACTCTATGGATTGTGGCCTTTTATGCATTGAAGATTTTAACTTTGAACTTGTTCTTTTTTTTCTTCTGTAAGCTTTTCTTTTTGTGTGTCATATGCAAGAAATTATTTCCTAACATAATGTCTTTAAGGTTTTATTCATTTATATTTTCTTCCAAATATTTTACAGTTTTAGCTCTTACACTTAGGTTTTGATTCATTTTGAGTTTATTTTGTATATGGTATAAGTTAAGCCCTACCTTTATTCTTTTGCATATGAATCTCTAGTTTTTCCAAACTATTTGTTGAAAAAAACATCCTTTTCTGATTAGACAATGTTGACACCCTTGTAGAATATCAGGTGACCATATAGGTGATGTTTTGTTTCTGGGATCTCCAATCTATTCCATTTTTGTGGGTCCCTGGCTTAATGCCATTACCACACTGTTTTCATTACTTTAACATTATGATAAGCTTAAAATCAGGAGATGTGAGACCCACAACATTTTCTTTTCAATTTTTTATTTCTTTTCACTAAAGATCTCTTTAAATTCCATATGGAACTGTCAGCTGATTTTTTTTATATGCTCAAAAATTGTCATGGAGTTTTGATATGGGTTGTTTTAAATTGTATTGTTTCATATATTACTGATTTCTAAACAATATTGAGTCTCCTGATCCATGAAAATGTGACATCTTTCAGAATATACACATACACACCCACCCACCCACACACACACTATGATCTGTTACAAAGAATTTGGTTTTGTTTAGATGGAAGCTGAAGAGTGCAAAATCTGCAGAGTCAATGTCCCATTTTGAGTCTAAACACCAGAAACTGTTAAAAGCCTGTAAGAGTTGTTGTCCCAGTTCAGTCCATGGGCAGGAGCTCTGCACATCAGGAAGAGTTACTGTGTCAGAGTGGAAGCCATCAGACTGGAAGAGCTAATGCTTGAGTTTGCAGGCTCTCAAGCAGGAGAATCCCCTCAGACTCATAGAAGGTTAGTCTTTTATAATTTTCAGGCCTTCATTTGGTTCAATGAGGAACCACTTTAGTAAGAGCAATCTACCTTATTCACTCTCCCAATACAAAAGTTAATATCATCCAGAAAAATCTTAGTCATCACCAAAAGCAATAGTCAAGCCAATATCTGAGCATCCTGTGCTCTAGAGAATTTAACACAATAAATTAACCAGTCCATTGTTTATCCACACAGTGTGTGTGTCTGTGTCTGTGTGTGTATAATATACAAAAATCATGCCTAATCTCCAGATAAAGACTATACACAGTTATAATTCCACCTAACATCGTACAACTCTCCTGCCTGC
>NW_026741250.1:0-5555 GCF_022355385.1 Mustela nigripes
ATGCTAAGCACCTTAACTTGCACTTCACTCAGAGTATGCAAACTGCCAAGAGAACGACCTTGTTCTATCTTCTTTCCTCATTGGAGAAGATACTGTCATCAATTAGTATTTACCTGCAAGAGTATCCCTGAAGAGAGAGTTCCTATGTTCACCAGCAATGGCCCTGTATCGACACTTCATGATTTCCACACAGACAGGTCCCACAGCTTCCAACCTTCCAAAGACACATCCCTGTCTTGAGTTTGTCCTACAGCAGCGTTCCCTCACAGCATTAAAAGTGTTTTGAGCAGAGGGAGACACTGTGGAACATCACAGGTGTATACTTGCAGTATGTGTCTTAGAGACCTGAGTGTCTCACCCTGCCCTTCACTCACAGTATGCAACCTGCCCTCTGTCCGTCCTTGCTCTATCTTCTTTCCTCCACTGGAAAGACACTGTCAGAAATGAAAATCCTCCTGAAGGAATTTCTATGAAACAGAATTTCCTGTGGTCAAGTAGATGGACATCTGAGACTAGACTCCTATACGTGCCTATTCCAGTTTACTACACAGTCAGTCCCAACAGCTTCCTTCTTTGACAGACTCAACACGGCCACAAATCCCTCCTAAAGCACACTTCCCTCACAATGTTTGAAGCGTTTTCAAAACAGAAAGACAGTGTGGATGACTACAGGTCGTGCTCATCCAATATGTGTTTTGGATGCCTAAACGCCATAGCCTGCACGTCACTCACAGTTACTAAAGTGCCCAGAGTCTGTCCTTGTTCTATCTTCATTCCTCAATGGAGAAGACACTGTTATGAAAGAGTAGCCACTTGAAGTAGTTTCCCTGAACAGATCTCTTTCTATGAATCACCCGTTAGGGCCCTGTTGCGTCACTTCATTATTTCATCCCAGAAACGTCCCACAGCTTCCAGCCTTCCAAGGACACATCCCTGTCATGTGTACATCCTATAGCACAGTTACCTCACGGCATTTGAACTGTTTTGAGCAGAAGGAGACACTCTGGAACATCACAGCTGGAGTATTTGCAGTATATGTCTTAGAGGCCTAAGTGTCTCACCCTGCCCTTCACTCACAGTATGCAACCTGCCCTCCGTCCCTCCTTGTTCTGTCTTCTTTCCTCCACAGGAAAGACTGTCAGAAATGAGAATCCGCCTGAAGGAGTTTCACTGAAACAGAACTTCCAATGGTCAAGGGAATGGATGTCTGAGAAGAGATTCCTATACACGCCCATTCCAGTTTACCACACACTTAGTCCCAACAACTTCCTTCTTTGACAACCTCAAAACGGCGACAAATCCCTCCTAAAGCACACTTCCCTCAAAATGTTTAAAGCGTTTTTGACAAAGAAATAGAGTGTGGATGACTACAGGTAAGGACCATCGAAATGTGTTTTGGATGCCTAAGCGCCTTAACATGCACTTCACACACAGTATGCAAACTGCCAAGAGAACGTCCTTGTCTATCTTCTTTCCTCAGTGGAGAAGATATTGTCCTCAATTAGTATTTGCCTGCAAGAGTGTCCCTGAACAGAGAACTTCCTATGTTCACCGGCAATGGCCCTGTATCGACACTTCATGATTTCCACTCAGACAGGTCCCACAGCTTCCAAACTTCCAAAGACACATCTCTGTCGTGAGTTCGTCCTACAGCAGCGTTCCTCACGGAATTTGAAGTGTTTTGAGCAGAGGTAGACACTGTGGATCATCACAGGTGGTGTACTTGCGGTATGTGTCTTAGAGGGCTAAGTGTCTCACACTGCCCTTCACTCACAGTATGCAACCTGCCCTCTGTCCATCCTTGTTCTTTCATCTTTCCTACACTGGGGAGAAACTGTCAGAAATGAGAAACCTCCTTAAGGAATTTCTATGAAACAGAAATTCCTGTGGTTAAGGGGATGGACGTCTGAGACTAGACTCCTATACCCGCCTATTCCAGTTTACCACACAGTCAGTCCCAACATCTTCCTTCTTTGACAGACTCAACACGGCCACAGATTGCTCCTAAAGCACACTTCCCTCATAATGTTTGAAGCGTTTTCGAAACAGACAGTGTGGATGACTACAGGTCGTGCTAATCCAATATGTGTTTTGGATAGGTGCAGTTCACTCACAGTTCCTAAAGTGCCCATAGTCAGTCCTTGTTCTATCTTCATTCCTCAATGGAGAAGACACTCTTATGAATGAGTATCCACCTGAAGTAGTTTCCCTGAACAGATCCCTCTCTGTGAATCACCTTTTAAGGCCCTGTAGCGTCACTTCATGATTTCAACACAGAGAGATTCCACAGAATCCAACATTCAACAGACACAACCCTGTCGTGAGTACGTTCTATAGCACAGTTTCCTCATGACTTTTAAAGTGTTTTGAGTAGAGGGATACACTGTGGAACATCAAAGTTGGTGTTCTTGCAGTATGTGTCTTAGAGGCCTAAGTGTCTCACCCTGTCCTTCACTCACAGTATGCATCCTGTCCTCTATCCGTCCATGTTCTGTCTTCTTTCCTCCATAGGAAAGACACTGTCAGACATGAGAATCCACCTGAAGGAGTTTCCCTGAAACAGAACTTCTTATGGTCAAGGGGATGGACGTCTGAGACCAGACTCCTATACGCGCCCATTCCCGTTTACCACACACTTAGTCCCAACAACTTCCTTCTTTGACAGACTCAACACGGCCACGAATCCCTCCTAAAGCACATTTCCCTCAAAATGTTTAAAGCGGTTTTGAACAAGAAATAGAGTGTGGATGGCCACAAGTAAGGACCAAACAAATGTGTTTTGGATGCCTAAGCACATTACCTTGCGCCTCACTCACATTATGCAAACTGCCAAGAGAACGTCCTTGTTCTATCTTCTTTCCTCAGCGGAGAAGATACTGTCATCAATTATTATTTGCCTGCAAGAGTTTCCCTGAACAGAGAACTTCCTATGTTCACTGGCAATGTCCCTGTATTGACACTTCATGATTTCCACACAGACAGGTCCCACAGCTTCCAACCTTGCACTGACACATCCCTGCCATGTGTACATCCTACAGCAGCATTCCCTCATGTCATTTGAAGTGTTTTGAGGAGAGGGAGACACTTTGGAAGATCAAAGGTGGTGTACTTGCAGTATGTGTCTTAGAGGCATAAGTGTCCCACCCTGCCCTTCACTCAAAGTATGCAACCTGCCCTCTGTCTGGCCTTGTTCTGTCTTCATTCCTCCACAAGAAATACACTGTCTGAAATGAGAATCTGCCTGAAGGAGTTTCCCTGAAACAGAACTTCCTATGGTCAAGGGGATGGACGTCTGAGACTAGACTCCTATACGTGCCCATTCCAGTTTACAACATAGTCAGTCCCAACAGCTCCCTTCTTTTACAGACCCAACACGGCCACAAATCCTTCTGAAAGCACACTTCCCTCTCATAGTTTGAAAAGTTTTGACACATAAAGACAGTGTGGATGACAACAAGTCGTGCTCATCCAATATGTTTTTTGGATAGGTGCACTTCACTCACAGTTCCTAAAGTGCCCATAGTCCGTCCTTGTTCTATCTTCATTCATCCAAGAAGAAGACACTGTTATGAATGAATATCCTAATGAAGAAGTTTCCCTGGACAGATCCCTTTCTATGAAACACCTTTTAGGGCCCTGTAGCATCATCTTGATTTCAACACAGAGATTCCACAGAATCCAACATTCAACAGTCTCAACCCTGTCGAGAGTACGTTCTATAGCAGAGATTCCTCATGACATTTGAAGTGTTTTGAGTAGAGGGAGACACTGTGGAACATCAAAGGTGGTGTACTTGCAGTATGTGTCTTAGAGGCCTAAGTGTCTCACCCTGCCCTTCAATCACAGTATGCAACCAGCCCTCTGTCCGTCCTTGTTTTGTCTTCTTTCCTCCACAGGAAAGACACTGTCAGAAATGAGAATCCGACTGAAGGAGTTTCCCTGAAACAGAACTTCCTATGGTCAAGGGGATGGACATCTGAGACTAGACTCCTATACATGCCCATTCCAGTTTAGCACACGCTTAGTCCCAACAACTTCCTTCTTTGACAGACTCAACAGGGCCACGAATCTCTCCTAAAGCACAATTTCCTCAAAATGTTTAAAGTGTTTTCGACAAAGAAATAGAGTGTTGATGACCACAGTTGGACCATCCAAATGTGTTTTGGATCCCTATGTGCCTTAACTGGCACTTCACTGACAGTATGCAATCTTCCATGAGAACGTCCTTGTTCTATCTTCTTTCCTCAGCCTAGAAGATACTGTCATCAATTACTATTTGCCTGCAAGAGTTTCCCTGAACAGAGAACTTCCTATGTTCACCAGCAATGGCCCTGTATCGACACTTCATGATTTGTACACAGACAGGTCCCAAAGCTTCCAACCTTCCACAGTCACATCCCTGTTGTGAGTACGTCCGACAGCAGCGTTCCCTCACGGCATGAAGTGATTTGAGCAGAGGGAGACACTTTGGAACATCACAGGTGGTGTACATGCAGAATGTGTCTTAGAGGACTAAGTGTCTCACCCTGCCCTTCACTCACAGTATGCAACCTGCCCTCTGTCCATCCTTGTTCTATCTTCTTTCCTCCACTGGAAAGACACTGTGAGAAATGAGAATCATCCTGAAGGAATTTCTATGAAACAGAACTTCCTGTGGTTAAGGGGATGGACATCTGAGACTAGACTCCTATATGCGCCCATTCCAGTTTAGCCCACACTTAGTCCCAACAACTTCCTTCTTTGACAGACTCAATACAGCCAAAAATCTCTCCTAAAGCACAATTCCCTCAAAATGTTTAAAGCGTTTTTGACAAAGAAATAGAGTGTGGATGACCACAGGTAGGACCATCCAAATGTGTTTTGGATGCCTAACCGCCTTAACTGGCACTTCAATCACAGTATGCAAACTGCCATGAGAACGTCCTTGTTCTATCTTCTTTCCTCAGCCTAGAAGATACTTTCATCAATTAATATTTGCCTGCAAGAGTTTCCCTGAACAGAGAACTTCCTATGTTCACCGGCAATAGCCTTGTATCAACACTTTATGATTTGTACACAGACAGGTCCCAAAGCTTCCAACCTTCCACAGTTACATCCCTGTCGTGAGTAAGTCCTACAGCAGCGTTCCCTCACGGCTTTTGAAGTGTTTTGATCAGAGGGAGACACTGTGGAACATCACCGGTGGTGTACTTGCAGTATATGTCTTAGAGGCCTAAGTGTCTCACCCTGACATTCACTCACAGTATGCAACCTGCCCTCTGTCCGTCCTTGTTCTGTCTTCTTTCCTCCACTGGAAAGACACTGTCAGATATGAGAATCCTCCTGAAGGAATTTCTATGAAACAGAACTTCCTGTTGTCAAGGTGATGGACGTCTGAGACTAGACTCCTATACCCGCCTATTCCAGTTTACCACACAGTCAGTCCCAACAGCTTCCTTCTTTGACAGACTCAACACAGCCACAAATCCCTCCTAAAGCACACTTCCCTCACAATGTTGGAAGCGTTTCCAAAACAGAAAGACAGTGTGGATGACTACAGGTCGTGCTCATCCAAT
>NW_026741251.1:0-5554 GCF_022355385.1 Mustela nigripes
AGTTGTCTTTTGATTTTGTTAACTGTTTCCTTTGCTGTGCAAAAGCTTTTGATCTTGATGAAATCCCAGTAGTTCATTTTTTCCCTTGCTTCCCTTGCCTTTTGCATTGTTCCTAGGAAGATGTTGCTGTGGCAGAGGTCGAAGAGGTTGCTGCCCGTGTTCTCCTCAAGGATTTTGTGAAATGTGTTTTTAATGTAAGGATTCACATCTTTCTCTAATCCCGGAAAACTCTCAAGAATTCTCTCTCCAAATGTTGCCTTTCTCTCCATTCTTTCTATTCTTACCTTCTGGAGCTCCTATTAGGCACATACTTGTTTGTTTAATTAATTAATTAATTAATTAACTAATTTTTTAAAAAAGATTTTATTTATTTATTTGACAGAAATCACAAATAGGCGGAGAGGCAGGCAGAGAGAGAGGAAGGGAAGCAGGCTCCCTGCCGAGCAGAGAGCCCGATGCGGGACTCGATCCCAGGACCCTGAGATCATGACCTGAGCCGAAGGCAGCGGCTTAACCCACTGAGCCACCCAGGCGCCCCTAATTGATTTATTTTTAAGAGAGCCGGGGAGGAGCTGAGGGATAGAGTCTTAAGCAGTCTCTATGCCTAATGCAGAGCTCCACACGAGGCTCAGTCCCACAACCCTGAGATCATGACCTGAGCCGAAATCAAGAGTTGGACACTTAACCCACTGAGCTACACAGACATCACAAGCACATGCTTGTTTAAGTTTCTTCAAAGGCTCATAAATCTTAGAGCTTGGCATAGGCTTGGCATAGGCTTGACATACACCTTCAGTGAAACATCAGTTCCCAAACAAAAACTTTGTTTCAACTCTACAAGAAGGTAAAAGAGAAGATAGCAGCCATTTTGGCTCAGCTGACCTCCATGTTTTTGATCTTCACACTCAGCTTCCTTTTTGCTCTTAGACACACTCCATTTCAGGGCTAGATAGATGGGTTTTTGAAAAGAAACCAAATCTTCTATTTCTAATTTTGGACAAATTTGTGTTTTGGATTTCACACACTTAAGTTTCTTGGTTTCATTCCCCTCTAGCTAGTCCTAACCCTGAATTACATAGCATAATAACAACTCTGCTGTGTTCTGAGTCCTGGGACTCTCAGAGCTGCCACAGGCTTGGCCCCTGGGTTCTTGGCCCCTGGGTGGCTGTCTGGGCAGCCTCTTTGGCTGCCTTGTCATGCAGATGGGACTATCATGCTGGCTACTTTTTTTTGAAAAAGATTACACACACACACACACACACACACTAAGATATACACAGACAGATACATTTTCAGGAATACATGATTTTAGGTTTTAAGAAATACTTTTTTTGCCGTGTGTTTATATATATATGTATGTGTAGGTGTGTGTGTGTGTGTGTGTGTGTATAAATATAGTATATAAATATGAGTTTTACTTCTGTAGTCAAATCCCAAGAAAATACTCTTCTTTGAGTGATTAGGTGACTATATGTTGCAAGTGCAAATGAGAAATTGGTAATCAATTCAGTGCAAACTACCATGCCAAAGCCAGGGAAAGAAAGGGGCAATGACATCAGTCATGACAAAGGCTTTTTTTTTTTTTTCACAGTTAATCCTCTTGGAAGTTCATCAGATTAAAACAATGAAAAGCAAAATATGCACAGAGATGTTCTATCTCCATGCCCTACCCAAAACCAATGGGCACACTGTGTAGATTTGTAAGAGGCCTTAGAAATAGAGCCTTGGACAACTAGCTAAATACTAAAGACATTAATGGTTTCTTCTAGAAGGGGGGAAGCCTTCATCATGAGTCATTGACTAGATGCTTATGGCTGGGAAACTCTGTAACCCTATAATTTGGTTCTCAAAGGCCACATTCTTCTTTGGGACAGAAACCACAGGCCAATTGCTGCAATTGGTGAGCTTTTCTTTTGGGCGTGAGTCAGGACCAATTTTGCCTGAAGGAAGAGTTTCCCTTCTGGCACAGGCTCACTGCAATTATGGACTCCTATCATGGGGTGGTAGAATACCATATTTTCCAGGGAGCTCTCCGGGGATCCTGTGAAGTTACTCATGGGACACTCTGCCTTGGAGACTATTTCCTACAGTGGCACCCAGCTTCTTCTCTTAATGACTCTTTCTGTGAATTTCTCTTCCTTTTCCAAGAGTTTGGAATCTAGAGTAACAAATAACCCTTTAAGAAACGCATAGCTGTCATTATATTATATACTATATATTATACTATATATTATATATATAATATATATTATACTATATATTATGTATATATGTATATTATGTACTATAGTATGTACTATATATTAAATAATGTATATATATTATATATTCATCCTTGGGATCAAGTAACACTCTGGCCTGAATTCTCTTGCTTATATGCATCTCTTTCTACCTACACGTATTCCTATATGTGCCCCTTCCCTCCCTCCTTCCCTTTCCCCACAATTATTGATAAACCTGTTATATGGAGGGCTTCTCCAATGGTGTGTTACACTCACACTGTGAATTTGGGGCAGCTTTTACACTTTCTGTGTTGTGATTCTCATGACAGCTCTGGGGGAAGGAGGAAGAATGATATCTCTGGGAAGAGATACTCTTGGAGAGAATAGGAATTTAAGAGACATATGAGGATTCTAACCTTTTCCCATGTATGCCATATGTGTATGGAAACTTGTTCCATTGCTTTCAAGTCTTCATGTCCACATTTATAAATCAGCAATGATAACCTTTCCTTTATGGCGTTGCTTTGACAATTGGAGATACTTCAAAAAAGTACCTTGCACATTACTTAATGTATAGAAGTCCTCAGTGTGTTATTGTTTTGATGATCCTTTCTATAATTAGTCTGAATTTAAACATGGAAACTGAGGCTTGGTGGGGGAAGAAACTTGGCAGAGCCCATAAAGGTAACAAGTGGCAGAGCCAGCACCAGGTCTCTGGCCTTTGGACCCCCATCATCATTTCTCATCCCTCCTTGCATGTGCAAAGCTGCCCTCTCCTCCAAGGGTGGAGTTGGGAGGAGACTGCCAGTGTCCCCATTGTGTCCTTTCTTCAAAATGACTTGAAGGAAAAAAAGACTTTCATAGATTTGAATTGGAAGGGAATTCACTGCTGAGGTTTGTGTTTGTGTCTCCTTTTCTGGACTTTAGTGACTTAAGAGGAGTGAACTTTCCCCCAATCTTTAGGGAACACACAGGGGAGTGTGTTGGTTTTGTACCTGGTAAGAGAACCCATGGAAGGTAGTGGGAAAGACAGAAGACCCATACTGTGGGGTGATTATCCTCAGGGAGGTGAGCCATGGCCCGAAGCAGTCTGAATGAGCAGGTTGTGAAGGATGTTGGTTTATTTATACTGTTTACTTTGTTCTTTTCTTCACTTGCTTGAGATGTATCACAGTTTTTCCAGAGTTTACCTTTAATACCAACAAAGTCGTATTCAAAGTCACTGACTGTGTGTCTTTCCTCTTCTTAGCAGAAGTCAGATAAATAACAAAGATGATTAATTGCAGGATTTCTGCTTCACTTTATATTGTGTTGTTTGAAATTATTCCTTTGAAGCACTATGTTCAGAGGGGTGGGCAGTAGTTTCCAATACAAATGACCCCTATATGTACTAATCCCATTTCTTTTTTTTTAAAAATATTTTATTTATTTATTTGACAGAGAGAGAGAGAGACCACAAGCAGGCAGAGCAGCAGACAGAGAGAGAGGGAGAAGCAGGCTCCCTGCTGAGCAGACAGCTTGATGCAGGGCTCGATCCCAGGACCCTGGGATCATGACCTGAGCCAAAGGCAGAGGCTTAACCCACTGAGCCAACCAGGTGCCCCACTAATCCCATTTCTATCTATGAAGGAGGCAAGCAAATGTCTTGTGTATTTGAAAATGCTAGAATTACCCATGTCAATGCTTGAAGTAAGTGTGATCTCTGTCATCAAAAAGAAAAATCCCCTGGTACTTTACTTCAGCATAAGAAACACTGACAAATTGCTTTGGGAACTGTCTCTTCTAAACCTTGATGTACTTTGAAAGTTCACCCAGTTACAGTCCCCAAGTTAGGTCCCTAGAAGTTTTATTTTACTCCACTTATCTCTTTTCTCACCCACCTTCCCCACATCAAACACTCTATGGCAACTTCCTTTGACTTTAAGAGGCAACAGCCCAGAAACTTTTGTTCTGTAAACAATATTGAGAGCAGGAACCCCATGCTGTTTCAAAGGCATTTTTTTTTTTTTCTTTTAAGAGTGACTTAGAACTGTCTAGAAAAAAAAATGGCATGGGGGTATACTTGGGATTTTGAATGAATCACTTCTTTTGTGTTTGTACCCTGGAAAAAGACTTGGTTTAGTGAATAAAGAACTATGGACATCTGTCCTCATCGTTACACTGGAACATTGGCTTGAGTACTTAAGATGTACACATGGGACATTCAGAATAATATTAAAATTTATTCTTGTGCCAAGTAATATGAAAAGGGTAACTGAGGACTTTTTCTGGAATTTTAGGTTGCTAACATACTACATTTATAGAAAGACACACTTGCCTGTTCAATCATTTCTTACATTTCCTTGAATGACCTGAAGAATAAGGTGAATTGAATAGTACCATAAAAATCAGTCAAAAAACACACAAAGATCATTTATAGTTTGATTATGGTCTTCATCATGTGGAGAGTTCTCTCTGAGCTTCTTGGTAGCTCATTGAGCTAGGCATTGTCTCTATTTTATGGTTGAGGAAGATGGTTCACAGAGAAGAAAGTAAAACTCCCAGGATTTATTACTTTGTAAGTAGCAGGGTATTAAAGCAAGTCTGCACTGAATTTCAGAGATCAAGCTTAGGACAATCACACAAGTGTACTACTTCCTCAGACAAATTTTCTTTCTGGTAATAAATAGCAAAGTAAAATTCTTACTTGTCCCAGACTTTAGAAAAGACAAATGTTCCAGTTTAAACAGTCAGGCAGGAGGATTTCCCTCTTACTTGGTCTTTTGTTTGTTTCAAGTCTTTGACTGATTGGGTGAGGCCCACCTGCATTAGGGAGGGCAATTTGCTTTACTCAGTCCATAGTATTATTCTCATCTAGAAATACCCTTACAGACACACCCAGAATAATGTTTTGTATAGGCCTAGGTACCTCATGGCCCAGTCCAGTTGACACACATAATTAGCCATGAGAAGTGAATGTTATAGGCTAATATTTGTTTCCCCCAAATTTACTTGTTGAAGTCCTAATCCCCAAGTGGGGTGGTATTGGGGATGGGGTCTTTGGGAAGTTTTTAGGTTTAGATAGGGTCAAGAAGGTAGGACCACCATGATGGAATTATTGTACTTATAAGAGAAGATACCAAGACTCTCTTTCTCTCTATAGGACACATAAGTACACAGTGAGAAGGAAGCCATCTGCAAACCAGGAGGAGGCCCCTCACCAGAGCTGTATCATGCTGGCACTCTCTGATCTTGGCCTTCTGCCTCCAAAAGTGCAAGACACTACATCTCTGTTGTTTAAGCCATCTACTTTGTGATGTTTTGCTAGGGCAGCCTGAGCTGATTAAGACGCT
>NW_026741252.1:0-5551 GCF_022355385.1 Mustela nigripes
AGTTTCTCGAAAGAGTGGTCTGTACCAGCTGTCTCCAGATCTGCTCCATCCTCGTTGTCTTAAACCCACTCCAGTCAGTCTTCCGGTGCCCCACGAGAACGGCTCTTGCCAGATCAGTGGTCAGCGCGTGTCCCCGAAGCCAGCAGCCAGGTGTTGGTTTCCATGTGACATTTGCGACAACACGTCCCTCCCCCACCTCCACAACAACCTCGAGTCATCTTCCGAAACAACATCCACAGGGCCTCGGAGTGGGTGAGGGAGGACAGAAAAGGAGACGCAGCAGCGCCTCGCGACTTGATGCGGCACTGTTGTCTCTGCCATTCTCTGTTGGTTTGAAGTGAGGCAGTAAGCCCAGCCCACGCTCAAGGTCTCAGGACCTTGAGGATTGAGTGTCAACTCATCCCCTTTAGAGTGTCAACCTTGCGTGGACATATTTAACAGCTGCCACATGTAGTGACACGCAGCGAGGAGCTCTGCCATCTCCGACCAGGGACCAAGAAGAAACGCAAGAAGAGTATCTCGATGTCATAAACTGTACATTTCCTAACTGTGAGGTAGAGGTCATTGGGAAGTAGCCTCCAGAGAAGTCCCTATCCGGGGCCCCTGGTGGCTCAAAGGTTGAGTGTCCGACTCCTGACTTAAGCTCAAGTTGTGATCTCAGGTAAGATCGAGCCCCATGTAGGGCTCTGTGCTGGGTGTGGAGCCTGCTTCAGATTCTCTCTATCCCTGCCCCCTCACTGCTCACGGGTGCATTCTACGTCCTGCTGGCTGTCTTTAAAAAAAAAATCCTATCAAAAAATTAATAACCTCAGAGGGTCAATACACTTCCTGTTATGGGCTGAACCATATTCCCCCCAAATATTTATATATTGAAGTCTTAACCCCAAGTACTGCAGAATGGGGTTGTGCTTGGAGATGAGGCCTTTAAATATTTGATTAAGAAGAGGCCATTGTGGGAGCTGTTGTCCATCCACCTGGTTTCCTTGTAAGAAGGGGAAGTTTGGACACACAGGGACTGTGGGACACGCATGGACAGGGGACATGTGCGTGAGGACACAGAGTGAGGAGGGGTCACAGACATGCCAAGGAGAGAGGCCTGGAGTAGACCCTCCCCTTACAGCCCTTGGAGGAAACCAAACCTGCCAACACTTTGACCATGAACTTTCAGCCTTCAAATCTGTAAGAAAAAAAGTCTGGTCATTCAAATCGCCCAATCTGGTAATTTGTTATGCCAGCCCTAGCAAACTAATGTATTTCCCAACACGAGATCTTCTTGTCTTAATTTCCAGAGGTTCCCCTTCTGTTGTTTCTTCTGTATAATATGTCTGCACACACCAAACGTGAGCCACAACTGTTCCCTGTTAGGATTTTCTACTAACCATTTTCTGACTATTTTCCACACCTTGGATGGTTTTGCTGCCTAATAAGTGACACCCATTTCTCTAAAGTGAGCACTTCCTATTTATTTTAGTAAGTACTCATCTGGGATGCTCTTGTGCCACAGGGTGCCCAGGTTTGGGGGTGACTCTCATTCTGGGTGGTCTGGGATGTGCTTTTGGGTGAGATTAGCATGGGACCGCTAGAGCACACTAGCCTCTCCAGTGTGGGTGTGCATTCTCCAATCCGAAGCTTGCGTAGACAAACAAAATGTGGGGGAGGAGAGAACTTGCTTCCTCTGCCTGCCTGCCTTCAGCTGGATGCCACCCTCGTCCTGCCTTTGAGTTTGGGTTCGGACTGGAACTCATGTCATCGGCTTCAGGCTGGGACCCGACCACACTGTTCGCTCTCTGGGGTCTCCAGCCCGTTGACTGCAGATATTAGGACTTCTTAGCCCCCCTAATAGCACGAGCCAATTTCTTACAATAAATCTCTTTCTACGTATTGGATTGGTTCTGTTTCTCTGGAGAATCTAGACTTGTATACAATCATTCATTATTTGAGTGAAAAATGGGGCTGTCACATTGGAGTGTGAAGGAGTAAATATCAGATAGTTAGAAATCCCATTTCCTTGCTGATTTAATCATGCGGCACGCCACTGCCTTCTCCCTTATTAAAATAACAAAGTGTTATGTAGTTGCATGCCATAAACTTTCATGTGTCACAACACAATCCCATTGTCTCACCGAATCACTGATGACCTTGATGTTCTGGAAAATTTTAAATTATGGCCAAATCATGGAGAACCTTGCAATAAGCTTTCTAAAGGAAAACCAAATTAGGACCATCCATCAGCTGGTCTCGAAAGACAAACTCCTTCAGAATTAAACTGCTTGAGTTCTAAGAAAATAGAAATTAATCAGATTAAACATTGTCAAAGCTGAGCTCAACGGCATGGCCCCAACCTGTCTTCCCTCCAGATATGGCAGACAAAACGTCCATGAGCCTGTCAGGTCAGCCCCTCAGCCCTCCTCTCTCACCCCCTGGGAAGTTCCCCTCCCTCTCTGAATGTTTTTCCTCTTCAGACCTGGGGAGGACACAGACAAGAAGTCAAATGTGTGTCCCTTTCTCCTCTTGTCTTGTCACATCCCCTGCCGCTCCTGTCCCATGTCCTTATTTCTCTCTTCCTCGACCGCAAAAGCGACAGAGGAACACGTGGTTGTTGTTTCTCAACATTCTTGAACCTGACCCAGGCACTTCCCTTGAAGCTGGTCTAGTCAAGGTCACACTAACCTCTACATTACTGAGTCCAACATGGCTCCCCAAGCCTTCCTAGATTGGCTAGCCCCATCTGGGCTGAAGAGTATAGTCTCTTCTTTGGCACTCTTCCCTGACTTGGAATCCAAGTGCCCTTGGATCCAGGACACTTCTCTTAGCTTCTCTCTCCCATACTGGTCACTCGTCCTATTTTTTTGTGCTGCTTTCTCCCCGTGTCCCTGACCTCTAGGACTCAGAGGGCCAAGGGCTCAGGTTTGTGATCGCTTCTTCTTTCTATTTTATTGACATTCATTCTCTCAGAAATCTCATTCAGCTTTGTAGCCCTGAAGATAATCTAAAGACTGATAAATCCCGAGTGTCTCTCTGCAGCCCGCGCAGCTGGCCTAAGCTGCAGACTTGCTCACACTACTGTCTGCTGGAACTACTGTGCTTGTAGGGCACGGAACAATGCTGAGAACACAGTAGGCTCTCCAGCTTTGTTAAGTGAGTACCTGAGCCAGTAAATCAATGAGCGGATGAACACGTGGGCCCTGGCTTTGCCACTCCTTGTTGGCACAACTTTGGGCCAGCCTTGTAACTTCTAGCTGGATTTTCTCATATAAAGTTAAAGCTAATCAGCGTGACCTCTCCAAGTCAGCAAAAGAACTAAAGGTAATGAGTCTGAAAAGAGAGAGGCAGTCTGGAGTGCTGGCAGTCTCGGTGACTACTCCTGCTTGAGGTCAAGCTCCTGCCCAAGGCACACCCCTCTGTGGAGATGGGCAGGTCCCCTGGAAGTGCCTGCTCACAGTTTGGCTGCAGGTGCAGGGGCACATTTGCCACAGGACCAGTGCTGTGTGCACCATCCCTGAAAAGACGGAAGATTCACAGTCTTCTAGAAGAAGTCCAGAGCCCCGCCCCTCCTCTGCCCCTGCCTGCATCGTATAAACTTGCCCCTGTTGGCAATCTGTCCCAGGCATCCCCTCTGCCTGACCTGGCCCTGGCAGCTCTCCTCAGACCACAGTGTGGCCAGCACACATGCACGTGGTCACCCTGGCCACCAAGTCACACAGCGTCCTCACAATGGAATGATTTCCCCGTGGGTTCTGCCAGTGCAGGGAGAAACTGAGTGTGGGAGCCCTGCAGGACATAGCTCTGCTTGCAAGGCGATGGTGCTGATCCTTGCAGCCTGACTGGGCCAGCGGCTGTTCTCCCCACCTCACAGGTCCTCAGGCAGAGGGGTCCCCCATCAAGGGCATAGCTGGGGACCCCATGAGGACTCTGGTCACCCCTGCAGAGCAGCTAATGGGAAAAAAGAAGCTTGCCCTGTACTGGTCACAGGTTGGCCTAAGACAGTCTGTGTAAAAGCCTTCAGTTTATTTCGGGGCACGGGCTTTCAACTAAAGTCATCAGAAACACAGGGCGCTTCCAGTCTACTGAAGTCCTGGGTTTCCCGGTAGCAATGTGGCAGCAGGTGACAGAATGCTTGACTTCCAGAATGCTATTCTCACTGGAAATCCCTTAGTCCTGCAGGAGCCATCTCAGAGGCCATCTTTGCCGTGAAGCCGCTGTCGCCTACCAAGACTCTGATGGTGCCTCAGCCAGCACGGTGTGGTTCATTCAGCTCAGCCACGAGCCAGGATCAGGACGGGTTCCTCCTCCAGGTGAGGCTCCTTCGAAGGGTCCTTCCATTGGCCGCTTCTTTCCCCTGCTGGGAACACCCAGAGCACATGCTGACTAAGAGCACAGGGCACTGAGGCCAGGCAGGAGAGGAGTGGAGGGAACGGACGCATTCCTGAAGCTCAAGGAGACCAGGTCTCTTCCATTATTTTATAGCTACAATATAATAACCAAAAAGTTGTTGATGCCAAAACAAGAGTACAAATGCTGGGATATGTTTAAATGAACAATTGCACATGAATCTGTATATAATTGTGATGTTCACAAGGTAATTACAGAGTGAAAACAGTGCGCGGATCCTGAGTGTGAGCCGGCATTCTGGGCCAGTCCTGGGACACAGATGTCAGGTTGGTGAGGACGAGGTCCCCGTTCAGTCTCTAGAAGATATTTCTGTGGTTGGCTGGTAACCTCGACTGGAGATGAAAACCAGAATACAGACAGACAGACAAACAGACAATACAGACAGTGTTTGTGGACATGAAGCCCAGCCAAAGGAGCCATGGTCCTGCCCTGGGAACCGCTCTGTGGTGGAAGCCAAGCTGCCCAGGATGAGGGTCCTCCTCCTGCACTGGGAGGGGCGGGTGCTTACCCAGAAGGCACACCTGTGGGGTTGTGCCCCTGTGGGAGTTTCTGTGGTGAAAGCATCTGCAAGACAGATCCCCTTCCAGGTCTACAGATACAAAAGGAGGGCATATTTCTGAAATGTTCTGTAGGCTAAATTCTTGTAATTCTTAATCATGACAGTCCAGGTTTCTGAACACATTTTATGTCAGCTTATCATCTGGAAGCTATAGATGGGCAGATCCGGTCCTACCACAAAGCCATGATGGCACAGTCTGTGCGTAAGTTGCTGTGTGGTCGGAACTGCACGGACAAGCTGGCTTCCACCCCCACGGAAAGCGCAGAGGACGGAGCTGCTGTGATCTGGGGTGGAGACGAGAGCCGAGGTCTTGGCTGTGGAACCGTCGTCACTATTTAAGCCGGACTCTGCTTGGCTCTGGCACCATTAGTTGACTTGTGTCCTGGAGGAGACTGTGGTAACTGCAAGATTCGACTGGGCTTTTGTTCTGCTGTTTTTCTCTAAAAGGCTAGTTTCCGGTGAGTCGCCAGCGCCGGAGCTCTTCGCGCCGGCTCTACCGAAGCAGATGGCTGTGTCCTAACACCGAGAACTCGAAGACAAAGAACGGGACGACGTGCTGATGCTTCGGGTGAACAGCACGTCCTCTTCCAGGAGGACGAC
>NW_026741253.1:0-5550 GCF_022355385.1 Mustela nigripes
CCCCCCCCCCCCAGGAGAACTTACTTAAAAACAAGTCCCAGAAACCAGTCCCAGGTAACAAAGTCCAAATACAAGGGTGGGTCAGGCCAGGTGGAGGTATTCAATCAGTGGGGGCGCATACTGTCTCCCAGCTACCAAGGAGTATGGGCCCCGCCCTTTGGGCACCTTTTGGGCGCCAATTTTGAACTAGGTGATAGGCAGGTTCAAATGTCTGCTAGGGTAAATTGTAATTCAGTTGGTCACCTAGCATGACTGTGTAGCCTTCTCTGTGTGTTACAATTTCATTGGCCACCTGTGTGTGGCCAGGCCCAACCATATGGCCTTTGCTCTATTAAAGTTGGTCTGAAAAGCAGGGAGGGGTCACCCTCTCTCTAAGGAGGGGCCCCGACTGGTCTGTTTGACGGTTGGTCTGATTCTTGATGCTTGGCACGAAATAAAGCTTTGCTTGACTTTTGCTTTGTATCAGTCTCACTCCTTTAATCATGGACCCATTATTGGGGGACCCAACAACCTTGAAAATAATTTAAACAGTATGGACATGTGTCCAGTCAGCCATGAAACTTTCTTGTCATTCTTGCACAGAGAGAACTGTGAACGGTTCATTTCCAGTTGCACTTTTCCCTCCAGAAATATCTTTATGGACACTCATCACTTATTAAACAAGCTTCAGTGGAGCACCTGCTATGTGCCACATGTTCTTCCGAGAGCTTGGAATCCGTCCACGTACAAAACATCCCGTTCCGAGATCCCTGCCTTCATGGCACTTGTGTCCTTGTGGAGGTGGGCAGGGAGGGTCAGGCAGCACTGAGGACTCCAGGCAGGTGAGGGAGGTAGACCCACAGCTCTGGGTGGGAGAGCGCTTCAGGAGGTGCAGCAAAAGCTTCACATGGTGCTGATGGTGGGGCAGGGGCTGCTGATCAACTTCGCTGTGACACTGACCTTGGCCCTCACCCTGACCACGACCCTGTTACACTTAACCTCAACCTCACACACCCTAATCCCAACCCTGACCCTGACTCAGTCTTTCATCCTGTAAAGACTTGCTCAATGTTTGCAGATCATTTTATAGATTATTAAAAGTGTGACTTTGTTGAATTTTTTAAAAAACCAAATCAATTATTTTAAACTGTTAAAGGAATAGTATGTTTTTAATTCTCAGAGCTGGCAAGCAGATGAAGGCCCAGGGGGCTGGAAAAAGGCTATTGTTAGGGAATCTCTTCAGGTCTACCCAGGAAAGAAGGATGACTTCTATTCCACCTCTTTTCAGGAAGAATATGGGTCAACTAACAGCACTGAATCCACACAAAATAGCGCAGCTCAGAGGAAAAAAGGACAATCAACAGCCTCCAGAAGCAGAGAAAGAGCCACACCTAGGAACCAAGAGGACAGACCGTGGGAGCTGTGCTCAGGCCAATTTGCAGTCTGCAGATCCTCTGGAACTAGAATGCCCCAGTGCCCCTGGGGGTCGTGGGTCAGGCAGAACGTACACCCTGATGCTGCACTGTTGGAACCCGTGACAAGTCTCCTGGTCCCTTCGTCCAGGAGACACCCCCCCACCCCCTGACTACTCCAGCCTGCCTCTCGGAACCCCTCTTTTTGAGCATTGTTGGCGCCAGTGTTTACTCACTGTTTCCCCCTTGTGGCCACTGTCCAGACAGCATGTGGCAGAATGTTTCAACCTGTCAAATTCAAGGGAGAATAAAATAGAATAAGGTTGGTCCCTGTGATGAGGGAGCACGAGGCTGGCTGAAGACAAAGCAAAAGCTGGCGCCTTGCACCCCCTCTCCATCCGCTCCCCCTCAGTCATTTGTGTAGCATCCCTCAGGCAGCCCTGACTGCCACGAACAATAAGCAAATAGTTAACTTGCAGAGCTCACAATCCTGCTAGACAGGAGTCTCTCTTGGCTTACAAATGTCCTAAATCTCACTAACAAAGACGATTGAGGGGCACCTGGGTAGCTCAGTAGGTTAAAGCCTCTGCCTTTGGCTCGGGTCATGATCCCAGAGTCCTGGGATCGAGCCCCACATCGGGCGCTCTGCTCAGCGGGGAGCCTGCTTCCTCCCCTCTCTCTCTGCCTGCCTCTCCGTCTACTTGTGATCTCTGTCTGTCAAATAAATAAATAAAATCTTAAAAAAAAAAAGACGATTGATAACAGGATTGTGACATCCCACCAAAAAGTCTCCCAACTATCTTAATGTTAATGGCTGGTCTAAAGACAACATTGATCCAGACACAAGGGCAAGGCCTCCGGTAGGTAGGCCTGGGACATCCTGGCACCTCGTAGGACCTCTTTAGCATATGAAAACTCCATTGAAACCTCCCTTCCCCTCACCTTCCCCCAACCGCATGGTACATAACCTGCCATCCCTCACAACCCGGGGCAGCAGCTCTTCCTGCCTATGGGTCCTGTCCCCGTGTTTTAATAAACCACCATTTTGCACCAAAGATGTCTCAAGAATTCTTTCTTGGTCATCGGCTCTGGACCTCAGCCCACCAAACCTCACCTAGGTTCTAGAATTTCATCACCTGGATCTCCTAGCTCCTAAAAACTATCCTATAATTCATGAGCGATATTCTAAATCGAGTATATCTTAACTAGATATTAGGGTTAGGTTCAGGGTCAAGTCGCATACATTAATTATGGACAGCTTTTTGTATGTCCATCTTATCTGCCTAAAGTGTTTTTAAAACATAAAATGGAAGAGGCTACAGTCACCAAAGCACTGAGCACATTACCTATCCCAGGAAATAGGTCACTAAACATAAATACTGTTTCATCTTAGCCGAGGATCAGGAGCTGCTCCTACAGTTACTAGGCAGGTAGCATCGGTGGCCAGCAGGCCACCTCCCCCTGACCCCCACACCCAGCTCAGCACATCCCCTGCTCTGCTCAGGGGCAGCAAACAGACGGACCAGGGGCCGGTGTGACTCCCTCCTGTCAGGCATGGCTTGCTTCCGACAGGTAGAGAAGTGGGCCCCCTCACAGACACAACATGTTCTTTTGGTTCCTTGCTCCCTGCCTCCCGTTTCTATCACCATGGTCCTGAACATTTAGCTCCTGTGAGAACTTGGGTTTGCAGATTTCTGTTGACATTTAGAAGTGTAGGTCTGTGCTGCCTTTGTTCCCTGTCCTTGGGTCGGAGATGAAGGCAGGAAAAGTCATCAGACTCTGAAAGCAACAAAAAGAAATGTCAAGTATGCTCTGTCCCTGGCACCTCAGACTTGAAAGAAATGTCAAACTACAGGGACGCCTGCATGGCTGAGTCAGGTAAACCATTGCCTTCGGCTCAGGTCGTGATCCCAGGGCGCTGGGACCACTGGGCTCCTCGCTCAGCAGGGAGCCTGCTTCTCTCTCTGCCTCTGCCTGCCTCCATGCCTCCTTGGGCGCTCTCTCTCTCACTGACAAATAAATAAATAAATAAATAAATAAAATCTTTTCAAAAATATATAAAAAAAAAAAGAAATGGCAAACTATGTACTTCATGTTCTACATAATCAGCTTTAGGGACTCACAGATGCATCTGAAATGAAATTGTACTGAAAGAAATGTACTGAACTTTCGCCTCGCAGAAGACAGTTTAGGGACACTGTCCCTCGCCCGCCCTGTCATTTCCTTTCTGGCCAATGCCGGTCACACTGACACATATAGTCACACAATTGTGACATCCTCCTGGAGCACTCTCGGTCCCCCACCTCCCAGTCTGGCCAACACTGCACACCCCCAGTCCTCCTGGAGCATTCCTGCGTCTGCATTTCCCTTAATTCTGTATGGTTTCTGATTCATTGTTTCTATTTCTGGAGAAGTCAGGGGATAACTGGGGTCCATTGCAGTTCGAATTTCCAAAATGTACAGGATCCAGCTGGACCCCAGGAGGGGCAGGTGTCTCCCCTGAACTGAGTGCACCGCATCCGGCTCTGCCCCCACCGCCGGCAGGGGGCGCCCGACTCACCGCGCCTCGTCCTGCACGGCCCGCAGGGGGCGCCCCAGCCCCACTCCAGGACCCTTGCTGGGCATGCGCGTTGGGGCCGCCTTCTCCGCGCTGACAGGCATTCCAAGGCCTCGGGACCGTCTGTGCGGACGCCCGGGCTTCAGGAGGAAGCGGGGCCTCCTCCACGGTCAGGAGCCCGGGCTCCTCAGGACCCGTTGTGGGGGATGTGGGTCTGCATACATGCCGACAGGACCGGTGTGGAGGACGCGGGGCCGCGTCCACGCTGACAGGACCCGCTGACAGGACCCGCTGTGGAGGGTGTGCGGCCGCGTCCACGCTGACAGGACCCGCTGTGGAGGACGCGAGGCCATGTCCACGGTGACAGGACCCGCTGACAGGACCCGCTGTGGAGGGTGTGCGGCCGCGTCCACGCTGACAGGACCCGCTGTGGAGGGTGTGGGGCCGCGTCCACGCTGACAGGACCCGCTGTGGAGGACGCGGGGCCGCGTCCACGCTGACAGGACCCGCTGACAGGACCCGCTGTGGAGGGTGTGCGGCCGCGTCCACGCCGACACGAGTCCGGCCCCCTCAGGCCCCGTCGTGGAGAAGGTGAGCAGAAGCCGCCGGGGTGGGCACTGCCGAGGGTTGCGGGGCTCGCAGGGCCCCGCGGAGGAAGGGCGCGCTGTGTAGACCGTGCGGCTTCCGCGGCTTTGTGGGCGGCGCGGGGGTCCCGCGGGGCTGAGCGCGGGGCTGTGGGGTCCCCCGGTCCCGGCTCGGATGCGCCCCGGGTCGCGGCTGTGTCGGTGCGCGGCGGTCGCGGCTCCTGCGGCTCCTCAGACGGTCCGGGCGCGGCCGCCCCTCGGGGCTCCCGCTCCGCCCGCCCCGCCCGCCTCGGCCCCGCGCGTCCTTCCCGCGTCCACACCCGCCGCGGGGCCGAGTCCGGGCGTCCGGGAGCTACAGCGCGGGCTCTGCGGGCGGCGGCGGGGACGGCGGGTGTTTCCCGGCGCGGTTCGTCCCCGAGCCCGAGCGTCTCCCGTCCCCGCGCGTCCCGCTCCGTGTCCGTCGGCGGCGGCGCGCGGCGTCGGAGCACGGGCCTGTCCCCGGCTCGGGGGGGCCCGGACAAGGCGCGGGAAGCCGGGAGGGCTGCCGGGAGGGCGCGTCCGTGGAGAGAGGCGGGGGCCGGGGGGACGGAGGTTCCCGCCGCGGAGCTGCGGGGGCGGCGACTTCCTGCGGGGGATGAACCGCGGCTCCGGGCCGGGAGCGAGCGCGTCTCCACCGCGGGGTCTGCCGCGCGCCGAGCCGCCCCCTTCCCGCCGCTGGCCCGAGGCCCGACCCGCTTCCTCACGGCTCCGACCGGGCTGTGGGGGCGCCGCGGGGACCTGGGACCCCGAGTCCCGCCGCGTCTGACTCGCCCCGACTCCCGCGAGTCTCGGGCCGGCCGCGGCCTCCTGCGAGGGCGAGTGGCCTGTCCGCGCGGGGGACCTGGACCCGGCGGGCTCGGCCTCCCTCCCGGAGCCCGACGTCGGCTCTGCTCCTGCGACCTGGTGCCGCGGGGGTCGGGAAGCGCCGCGTCCTCTGCGGTGACCTCGGATCTGCGGGTCTCACAGAGACGCTCGTCCC
>NW_026741254.1:0-2617 GCF_022355385.1 Mustela nigripes
TACAGGCTCAGGCCCCTGGAGCCAAACCTGACGACTGTGATTGCCCTGTCCAAGGAAATTGTATGTGCCCATTCCAATGGCCACAACCCTACTAATAGGATAAACCTCCAAAGTCCCTGAGGCCATCCAAATATTTGTGGCTTCCCATGACAAACACGGGCAATCTGGGACCATCTGAGCACCTACCGACACTCACACCGGTAGACTGATGTCCCCAGTGGTAAAAAGGAACGAACAGGCCCCTAGGCACCTATCGGATCCATTGCTTTGGTTTCCAGGCATCTCTCCTCAGAGGCCTGGGTTTCAATATCAGCATAAGGCTGTTTCTTGACTCACCCATCAGAACAAATCTCATCTACACATGGGAAACCTGCACGATGGAGCTGTGTGTAAGCCTCTCTTTAGGAGATCCCTTCAGGGCCCCAGTGCCACCGCTTCATTCCAAGATCTCCATAGACACAAAATCATATTAGGACACATCCACGGGAGATTCCATTTCAACTCAGCCTCCTCGGTTGCTCCACCAGATCCATCAGATCTAACCTGTCTGTTGCTTGGAGACAATTGGAATGCGAGGTGGGCTACCCAGCCATCCATCCTTAGAACCCTGTTCGGAATCGTTGTCCTGGAGCCAACCAACAGGTCTCTATTGTCCTGCAGAAGAATCTTTGCAGTTGGGAGCTTCTCCCAACGCCGATCGTGGGAAAACCCCCATGGCCTCGTGATCCACGACCCACCCCGCTTCAAGAAGGCGATCGTCTGATCCTCGCCATGACTTCAGATGCACGAGATCTCGATTCAGGTCTGTAGATTTTGCCTGCCATTGCCTCACCCAGAAACCTAGGCCTAGCTTGGGTACTCAGTCTTCCGTTCTCAGACTACTGGCCCACAAGCCCTCCAGTTTGGCAATCCAGAATTACAATGCAGCACTCTGCCTGCCCTCCAGAAGAAAAACATTGATCTACGGGGCTACCCAGAAACCCCAAATGAGGATCAACCTGCACGCCATTCGGCTGTACACCAAATATATAGGCTCACCTGGGCACTAATGCCCTTTCCGACACAGCCTGAGCCTGGACCTCCTGGCCCTACCCAGACAGCTGGCCGCACACTGAGCACATCGGACCCGCCATGGCCTTAGGTCGTCATCTCTTCTCAACCTCGGTTTTCAGGCATCAGAAGCTACACCTTATCTCCAATCACGTCCCGGGTTTGAAAATGATGCAGAAATCAGAACTCTTTCCCCCTGGCAAGAAACCTTGTGGTTGGCATGTTGTCCAAGATTCAGTGTACTTGAAACCAGTGTGGCCCATGAGGCCCCGCCCATGCTTACGGGCCACATTGGTCACAAACACACATTGTGACCTTCAGCCTGAGCCCAGTCCTCAGGTAAGGCCTCTCAGTGGCTGGAAGGAGAGACAGCATATTGGGCTTGACATGTCCCTAGGCCCCAATTTTTAACCATAGTTCGGGTTGACCCTTCACTCTTCCCCGGGGCTCTGCTTTGCAATTCCTCTTTTGGTGGGACACCTGAGGTAACAAACCTGAAAGGAGTCCTCCCATCCCACAGATTGACGAAAAACAATTGGGATCGGGCCAAATCCACAGAGAGCAAGGTCCGTCCATGTCCCATGAGGTCTCCCCAACATTCCACGGCCATAGCTGATACAAAATCCAGATACAAAAGCCTGAGCACGCACCTCAGATTCGCTCATTCTTCATATCCTGAAGAGTCCTTCAGATAAGAACCTACACGGCACTCCAATGCACCCAGAATATATAGTCTAACCTGGGCACTAATGCACTATCTGACAACCTGAGCCCGAACCTTGTGAACAACACCCAGACAGCTGACCGCACACTGAGCACATAGACCCGCCATGGCCTTAGGTAATCATCTCTTCGCTACCTCAGTTTTCAGGCTTCAGAACCTAGAACTTATCTCCAATCACTGCCCAGGGGTGACTGTGATGCAGAAATCAGAACTCTTCCTTACCCATGGCAAGAAACCTTGTGTTTGGCATGTTGTCCAATGTTCAGTTTAGGAGAAACCAGCATTCACCCTGAGGCCCCGCCCATTCTTGAGTGCGACGAGGGCATAAACACGCATTGTGACCCTCAGCGTGAGTCCTGTCCTCTAGTACGTCCTCTCAGTGGCTGGACGATTAGATGTCATAATGGGCTTGACATGTCCCTAGGACCCAATTTTTAACCAGATTTAGGGTTGTCTAGTCGCCACTCCCAAGGGCGCTACTCAGGAATCCCTCATTTGGTGGGACACCTGAGGTTGAAAAACAAAACAAAACAAATCAACAACAACAGAACAACGGACTTCTTCCATCCCACAGAATGACCCCAAACTCTTTACGGGGCCAAAACCCCAGAGAGTAAGACTCGTCCATTTCAACGGAAGTCACCCGGAAATTTCACGACCATGCGTGACACGATATCCAGAGACAAAAACTTGAGCAAGAGCCTCACCCTCGCCCTTTTTTCATATCCCGAAGTGTTCTCCTCATGGTCTGTAGATCAGTCCTGCCATACCTATGACCCGAAACATAATCCGAGTTTGTGTTTTCAGACAACTGTCCAAACAGCCCTGACCTACACACCCTAC
>NW_026741254.1:2717-5550 GCF_022355385.1 Mustela nigripes
GCCTCCTCATGGTCTGTAGATCAGTCCTGCCATACCTATGACCCGAAACATAATCCGAGTTTGTGTTTTCAGACAACTGTCCAAACAGCCCTGACCTACACACCCTACAGGCTCAGGCCCCTGAGCCAAACCTGACGACTGTGCTTGCCCTGTCCAAGGGAATTGTGTGTGCCCATTCCAATGGCCACAACCCTACTAATAGGATAAACCTCTAAAGTCCCTGAGGCCATCCCAATATTTCTGGCTTCCAAGGACAAAAAGGGGCATCTGGGCCCATCTGAGCACCTACCTGCACTCAGACCCGTAGACTGATGTCCCCAGTGTTAAAAAGGAACGAACAGGCCCCTAGGCACTTATCGGATCCATTGCTTTGGTTTCCAGGCATCTGTCCTCAGAGGCCTGGATTTCGATAACAGCATATGGCTGTTTCTTGACTCACACATCAGAACATATCTCATCTACACATGGGAAACTTACACAATGGAGCTGTTTGAAAGCCTCTCTTTAGGAGAACCCTTCAGGGACCCAGTGCACCGCTTCATTCCAAGGTCTCCATAGACACAAAATCATAGTAGGACACATCCACGGGAGAGTCCATTTCAACTCAGCCTCCTCGGTTGCTCCGCCATATCCAGCAGATCTAACCGGTCTTGTTGCTTAGAGACAGTTGGAATGCGAGGTTGGCTACCCAGCCATCCGTCCTTAGAACCCCGCTCAGAATCGTTGTCCTGGAGCCAACCAACAGGTCTCAATTGTCCTGCAGAAGAATCTTTGCAGTTGGGAGCTTCTCACAACTCCCATCGTGGAATAAACCCTTGGCCTCGTGATCCACCCCCCCTTCAAGAAGGGGACATCATGGACAGAATGTCCAACCTGAGCGATCCTCTGATCCTCGCCCTGACTTCAGATGGACGAGATCTCGATTCATGTCTCACCCAGAAACCTAGCCCTAGCTTGGGATCTCAGACTTCCGTCCTCAGTCTACTGGCCCACAAGCCCTCCAGTTTGGCAATCCAGAACTAAAATGCAGCACTCTGCCTGCCCTATAGAAGAAAAACTATGCCCTCTGGGGCTACCCTGAAACCCCAAATGAGGATCAACCTGCATGCCATTCGGCTGTACCCCAAATATATAGGGTGACCTGGGCCATAAGCCCTTTCTGACAAAGCCTGAGCTTGGACCTCCTGGCCCCACCCAGACAGCTGGCTGCACACTGAGCACATCGGACCCGTCATGGCCTTAGTTCGTCATCTCTTCTCAACCTCGGTTTTCAGGCTTCAAAACCTAGACCTTATCTCCAACACGGCCCGTGTTTGAAAATGATGCAAAATCAGAACTCTTTCCCCATGGCAAGAAACCTTGTGGTTGGCATGTTGTCCAAGAATCAGTGTCGTTGAAACCAGTGTGGCCCATGAGGCCCCGCCTATGCTTGCGGGCCACCTTGGTCACAAACACACATTGTGACCCTCAGCCTGAGCCCAGTCCTCAGGTAAGTCCTCTCAGTGGCTGGATGGAGAGAGAGCATATTGGGATTGCCAAGCCCCTAGGCACCAATTTTTTACCGTAGTTCAGCTTGTCCCTTCACTCTTCCCAAGGGCTCTGCTTTGGAATTCCTCTTTTGGTGGGACACCTGAGCTAACAAACCTGAAATTAGTCCTCCCGTCCCACAGATTGACGAAAAACAATTGGGATTGTGCCAAATCCACAGAGATCAAGATTCGTCCATGGCCCATGAGCCCTCCCCAATATTCCACGGCTATCGCTGATAAAAAATCCAGAGACAAAAGCCTGAGCACGCGCCTCAGACTGGCTCATTCTTCATATCCTGAAGAGATCATCAGATAAGAACCTACACGGCACTCGAAGGCACCCAAAATATATAGTCTAACCTGGGCACTAATGCACTGTCTGACAACCTGAGCCCGGAACTCGTGAACAACACCCAGACAGCTGACCGCACAGTGAGCACAACAGACCCGCCATGGCCATATGTCATCATCTCTTCCTTACCTCAGTTTTCAGACTTCCGGACCCAGAGCTTATCTCCAATCACTGCCCAGGGGTGACTGTGATGCAGAAATCAGAACTCTTCCTTACCCATGGCAAGAAACCTTGTGGTTGGCATGTTGTCCAACGTTCAGTGTAGGAGAAACCAGTATTCATCCTGAGGCCCCGCCCATTCTTGAGTGCGACGAGGGCATAAACACGCATTGTGACACTCAGCGTGAGTCCTGTCCTCTAGTACGTCCTCTCAGTGGCTGGACCATTAGATGTCATAATGGGCTTGACATGTCCCTAGGACCCAATTTTATCCAGATTTCTGGTTGTCCAGTCGCCCCTCCCCAGGGCTCTACTCTGGAATCCCTCATTTGTTGGGACACCTGAGGTTGAAAACAAACAAACAAAAAAAATCAACAGCAGAACAACGGACTTCTTCCATCCCACAGAATGACCCCAATCTCTTTAGAAGGGGCCAAACCCCCAGAGAGTAAAACTAGTCCATTTCCCATGAAGTCACACGGAAATTTCACGACCATGAGTGACACGATATCCAGAGACAAAAACTGAGCAAGAGCCTCACACTGGCCCTTTTTTCATATCCAGAAGAGTTCTCCTCATGGTCTGTAGATCAGTCCTGCCATACCTATGACCCAAAACATAAGCCGAATTTGTGTTTTCAGACAACTGTCCAAACAGCACTGGCCTACACACCATACAGGCTCAGACCCCTGGAGCCAAACCTGACGACTGTGCTTACCCTCTCCAAGGGAATTGTATGTCTCCATTCCAATGGGCACAACCCTACTAATAGGATAAACCTCCAAAGTCCCTG
>NW_026741255.1:0-5546 GCF_022355385.1 Mustela nigripes
ACAGTAACCCTGCAGAGGGCCAGAGGTTCCTTTGGGGAAGTCTGGGTGAAGCATTAATAGTAAAAATTTTGGGCATTGTAGCAGAGTCACCCCTCTTGGCCTTCCATCCACTCAAGGTGTTTTAGGTTTGCAAACTGGCTCAAGACTGAGGAGCCATCGTTCTCTGTTTCCAGGACTCAAGTTAAGGTCTGTTCACTCGACTAACATTGCTCACATAGGTCGAGTATTGGACATCCTGTTTCTTTCCTTTCTAGAATGCAGGGATCAAGTGCCAATTACTCTGTTGGCTCTGCTGTCCATGATGGCCTCAGGTCCACACAGCTTTGGCTGTGGGGTGCTACCCCTGGCCCATGCCACCCCCGATCCAACCAATTCTACTGCATGCCAGTTTCCCTGTTATACTCACAGTTCCTGCTGGAGGGTCCGGCTCATGGCAAAGAACAATCACAGAACCCCTCAAGGATGCAGCCTCCACTCACTAGTAATTTCTCACAGTCCTGGTGTAAGGTCTGGGGTCTGGTCCTTCCCAGGGTGGGTCAGAATGTCTTTGTGACAACTACACTCTACTTCCCCAGCCTGCTGCAACAGATGAAGTCTTTCTGTCTGCTGAAATCCCTATGCCAGAATTCCAGTCCCTGGTGTGATGGTCTTGGTAGGAGGTCCTTGGTGAGATGATTAAATCAGAAGGGGGCAACCATCATGGATGGGATTAAGGCTCTTTGGAAAAACACTCCAGAAACCTTGGGAGAAAACTGGCAGTCTGCAACCTGGGCCCTCGCCAGAAGTTGACCACGCTGGCATCCTGACCTCAGACCTCCAGACCCAGTGACTGTTTGAAACACAGCCAGGATCTCACTCCTGGCATTCCTGTCTGATTGCAAAGCCAGCCGGAAGCCCAGCAGAATCCCTGACATCTTTGTTTCCTGATATCCAGTCATTCTGGTCTCGTCCTAAGGGTGGTTCAAATCCAGCCATAAAAGCCTTTTTCCCTGGATGTCGGCCAGATCCAAATTGCCCATTCTCTGTGAATCCCGCAGGAGACCCCTCTCTGACCCACCTACACCCACGTTAGACTGATGCTATCTATTCTCCACATGGAGCATGAATAGTCTTTTCAAAATGTTTATCAAAGTTATCTATTCTTGTCATTTTTAAAAGATTTTCTTTATTTATTTGTGTGTGTGTGAGAGAGCATGTAAGTGGGGGAGGTCAGAAGGAGAAGCAGACTCCCCCCGAGCAGGGAGCCCAACTTATGGCTGGATCCCGGGACTCCAGGATCATGATCTGAGCAGAAGGCAGATACTTAACCAATGAGCCACCCCAGGGCCCTTCTTAATACATTTTAATGGCTATCCATTAAACTGTTCCTGGGCTAAGGAGAAGGACCCTTAATGAAGCCTTAGTAAGTCTTGAGGGTAAGATACCAAACTTCACTTCTGGCAACATTCCCTAACATGTACAAGTGTGTGCACATCTCTCTCTACACATACACACCCCACAAACACAGAACTAGAATACACTTGATAAATGATGTATAAAGCATATAATTATCTACCTCATGTAAACTTATATACACTCACATGGGTAATATATGATTACATAAATATATGATATTATAATTTTATGATTATATGTATAATATATGTTTAATGCAGAAATATATATAATATATCATGCATAATAACCACATATACCTATACCACAAAGAAATATTAAACATTGTTAATTATTAATGTAGTAATTCATGTCTAAGGCATTATTAAAATCCATTATTTGCTTCCTGGCCAAACTACGGATTATAAAGACTTGAGATATACTCTGCTTCTTTTGCTCCAAACGATTGGTCTGAGAGGTGTGCTTCCCTCAGTTTTTGGGACTGAGACTTATTATTTAGTAAACTGGGATTTATGACAAGGCTGTGTCCCTTCAGAGAGAAGTCATCTGCTCTTCTCCGTGGTAACCATGAAGATCACACTTTCATTGAAGTAGAGTTCAGATAACATGTAATTTATTATTTTAAAGTCTACAACTTACTGGGATTTAGTTTAGTCACAATCTTGTGCAACAGTTACCTTTGTGTGGAGCCAAAATAATTTTGCTGCCCCCAAAGGAGATCCCAAACCCTTAGGCAGTTACTCCCTTTTCCCTCACCCCCATCTCCCCCTGGCAAGCATGGACCTGCTTCCTGTCTCTGTGGATTCACCAGCTTTAACTATTTCTTATAAATAGAAACACATAATATGTGACCCTTCACGTCTGCCTTCTTGTGGTGATCAGGACATGTTTGAGAGCCATCCACACTGGAGCACTTATTTTACTGTTTTTTTTTTTGTTTTGTTTTGTTTTGTTTTTTTTTGTTTTTAATGGCCAAATAGTAGTCTGTTGTGTGGATAGACCACATTTTTTGTTTATCCGTGTCCTGAACATAGTAACTGTGGGAGCTCTTATTTTTACCTCATTCCGCTTATGCACCAGTCTCTCCTGGGCCATAGGACATGTCCAAATTATCGCTTCCTAATTAAAAAAAAAATTCCATTAGTTGGAGTAAGTTAGTCACCTTTCTCTGCACAGAGTCCCGCAAACACCGTCCTCACAGTGCTCCCCACCCTTATCCTGTTTCTGTTCCTTTCTGCACAACACACTCCTCTTAGTATGTTTGTGTGTGTCCCTAAAGATGCTGCAGCTGGGTACAACATGGGGGCTCTGAGCATGTGCTTTTCCTTTTCCAGTTCTGCTCCAAAAATCTCATTCTCTGCTTTCTCCGTTCCCAGTGCACTCTGGGGCTACTTATGTTGTTGTTGGTCCTTCTTCCCACTTGGGGCTTTTCCCCTGCCACAGATTCTGTAGCAAGCACTGAGTACTTCTGTCTCATGAGTTCACCAACAAAAAAAAAGTACGTTCTTTCTAATTCCCTGCCACAACACACCGAGCCTGTTTCTGTGTCTCCCTATGGACGAATTTAAGCATATCTCTAGATAGAGGCCCAGGAATGAGATAACTGGTCACAGGACACACACTTTTTGTCACTGAATGCTCCCTGGACTCCTTTCCAGAATGTTCTGTGATTTGCACTCCCACAGAAGGGCTCAAAAGGCTGTCTCCTAGGCTGACGTATGTTATTATGACCCCCTTATTAGTCACTTCGTTGGATGTGAAGTGTATCTCATTATTTCAACATACATTTCCTGGCTTACTCGTGGATAGAACATCTTTTCACCAAATGGATTTTTAGTGTTCTTCTCTGGAAATTGCCCATCATTTGTGGATTTTGTGTCTTTGTGGATTTTTTAAGATTGGGACCCCTTAGCTTTGTTGTTGCTGTCATCCTCGTAGTTCATTTGTAATAATTTTTGGATATAGGATGCCTGGGGGGGCTCAGTCAATGGAGCTCCTGCCTTTGGCTCAGGTCACAATCCCAGAGTCCTGGGATCAAGCCCCGCATTGGGGTTCCCTGATCAGTGAGAAGCCTGCTTCTCCCACTTCTTCTGACCCTCCCTCTGCTTGTGCTCAAGCTCTCTCTTTCTCTCTGTCAGATAAATAAAATCTTAAAAAAAAAAGAATTTTGGGATATGGTAGACTTTGATTTATTGTATTTTATATATGTCTCAAAACTAAAGTCTGTTTTATGTATGTGGTACCTTGCGTGAAGTCTCTCTTAACACTCTGTGGGTGTTTATTGTTGATTAGAAGTGCTTAATTGTCTTGAATGTTTTTATTGTGTTTCTGATGTTTTTCCTACCCCTTGGTTAGTTTTACATTCTCTTCTTTCTTCTTTTGATCTTTAATCTATTTGGAGTCCAACTCTCTATCCAACAGCTGAATTAATAAATAAACATTGAAGGAGAAAATCACCCTTACAGAAAAATTCCAATTAATGAATGCAGACCAAATGAGGGGAATAGAAAATCACCATTAGCACATCACAGCGATATTGCTGCTAGCAATATCCATGAACAAATGCCAAATACTGATTAATTACTATGTTGGTTTTAACATATGTCCACAAATTATTTGATATTCCTCTTTCCAGGAGGTGAAGCTTGATTTCCCTTCTGCTGACCGTGGGCTACAATTAATGACTCATTTCTAATAAATAGTGAACAGAAAGGGAAAAATATTAACTCTAGTGGAGAAACAGGTGGTCGCCAAATTGTTGAAGGTTCATGTCACCAGAAATAAGTCATGTGACCGAGCTAATGGAAGGACTTAGGCTTATCACCCC
The DNA here is from genome assembly GCF_022355385.1 of Mustela nigripes. Classification (NCBI taxonomy): domain Eukaryota; kingdom Metazoa; phylum Chordata; class Mammalia; order Carnivora; family Mustelidae; genus Mustela; species Mustela nigripes. Next base: position 4,223 of record NW_026741255.1, read on the forward strand.
TGTGGCATCCTTCTAAAAATCTGTGCCTCCCAGATCTTCCCAGAAACCCCATCTGATCATGGGAGGACCCTGGACACACCCAAACCCCAGGACACTTTATGAAAAACTTGACTCTTCAAAACATCGGGACCAGCAAGGACAGATTGAGCTGCTGTCTCTTTGGAGAAGACCTAAGGAAACAGCAACTACATACTGTGCAAAATTGTAGGACACAAGGGGAAAAAGCAGTTAAATTCCAGTCAAGTCTTCAGTTTGGATGATAATAATATGTCAATATTAATTTCTTAGAATTGGTAAATGTACAATGATTATATGGGGAAACTGGGTGAAGGCTCTATGGGAACTCTGTGCTCTTTGCAACTTTTCTGCCAAACTAAATAAAAAGTAAAATTCATTTCAAAATAAAAATTAAAAAAAAACCCCACAAACACTTTACAGATGACATGATAAACTAGAGGAAATAATTTTTCATAGTAATGTGGTGTGGAATGTATATTTATGACTGACAAATTTGACTACATAATAATCTTTCAATAAAAATAGCAGAGCAAAAAAACATATTCTAATTAAAACTAACAGTTAAAGAACAAAGTGGGGGTACTACAAGACCACACGTAGAAAGGGATCTTGGATGCAGAGTACACTGGACACGAGGCAAACCCACAGGTAGAGGTACTTCCAGTGACCTTGAAACAATTTTACTTCAAAGCTGCTGTAAGTGTATCTCTGCTTTACACTGTCCCTGGGTGCTGTGCCGGGTATCCCTGGGCGCTGCACGGGGTGAAGATCTCCGATGTATGAGGACATTCTTTGGGTGACATCCAGTCACAACACCTGTGTACTATTTCCTCACTAATCCATTTCTTAAAAATCTGAGTGAAATACATCTCTTCGGTTCTCAGGCAGCCTCTGCCCACAGTCTTCAATTCAAAGCCTCCTGTGGTAACTTATTCACTCATGTCCTTGTTGTGAATCTCTTCAGTCCATCCAAAGCATTGCTCAACAAGTAAACAAACAACATTTTGCCCTACAACATGGCTTGATCAACTTACTGCCCTGGTCCAAGCCTTGGAACACTTTCTGCTGTGGACAAGGCCACTTCAATGCTGGCCTCCAGGGTCCAGCCTGGTTTGCAAGGTCACCTAAGGGACCCACAGTGGGGAGGAAAGGGGCCCACTTATCTCAGACTTGTATGCAATTGTTAAATACTCTCACTCTCTGCTTTTTAATTCCTAAACAAAGGTTTGAAAGGATTTTCTAAGGAGAACACGTCCAATGGAATTTAAGACTCCCCTGGCTGAGTCTACTCATTACTCCCATTAAA
>NW_026741256.1:0-5546 GCF_022355385.1 Mustela nigripes
TTTTGGCAAGTTTCCCTTATTTGGATATCCCGCCTGCTCATCGGGATCCCGTTGGTCCACAGGAGCCCGGGGCGGGGGTCTCAGATTCCTGCTTGGGCCTTTGTTCTCCTGTCCGAGCTCAGGTCTTGTGGCGGGAACTTTCGCCATCTTTGGTAGCCCTTCCTGCCAGCCCAACATTCCGACCTTTTGCTTAATATAATGGTGTCAGGGGCATCGACTCGGTTCTGGCTACTTCCTGCTGACAGGGGGCATCGTCATAGGGGTAGTTGGAAGTGGGCAGGCGAGAGTAGGGCTGGAGGATGAGTTGATTGACGGATATTTGGGCAAGTTCTTGTAGGCGACCCTGCAAGTACCGGAAAAGACAGGGAGCAACTGAGATTATGAGGAGGATTATGCATACAGGTCCCGCCAGAGGGAGCAGCCAGGTTACCCAGTTGTAGGGGTCCAGGCCCCAGGAGGACGTGTCTCGCCACCGGGCTTGGATCCGATCCCTGAGTTCTTTGATCCTGGAGGTAACTATATGATTGGTTAACAAAGTAACAACATTCTTTATTTAATAATAGGCAGATCCCCCCTTTTTCGGCGGTCAGAAGGTCTAAGGCCCGTCGGTTCTGTAGAGCTAAGGCTGCCAGGCTGGTGACTTGCGTCTGTAGGGCTGTGAGGGAGTCAGCAACCTGTTCCGTGTCATCATTCAGGGCTTGGGAGAGTTTTTAAGAAAAGTCTATGGATGTTCCTATCCCTGCTGTTCTAGTTGCCACCCCTGTGGCTATTCCTGCCCCTGTTATGAATGGGAGGAAGGCAGCCCTTCCTCCATGGTGTTGGGGAAATAGGATGGACAGCAGCTGGGATTCAGAGTAGATGGTGGTAGAAGGAGATAGTAGAATGAATACACAGCCCAGGGGAGTCATTAGTGGTCAGGCAGCAATAGATTCCCTGAGGGCACAAGAGAAATATTCCCGAGGGAGTACAGTACAGGGGGGAGGAATTAGTGATATGGCAGCTGCGGTGGTAAGGGAGGACACATTAATAATAGGTATGTTTCCCCCCATGGGGCCCATATGGACCGTATTATTTATGGCCCTGAAGTTGGGGAGTGGCCAGTCACTAGGGAGGGGTATCCCCAGGCTATGATTTCTAAGAAAGGGCCGGCTGTATAGTAATTCAAATGGGCTTAAGCCTGAAGACCCACGGGGCGTAGCCAGGAGTCTGGTGAGAGCTATAGGCAGAAGTGTAGGCTAGGAAAGATGGGTTTCTAGGGTAGGTTTGGTGAGTTGGGCTTTGAGCAGCCCGTTGGCCTTTTCTACCTTACCGATGACTGTGGGTGGTATGGGATGTGAAGTTTCCAGGTTATGTTGAGGCTCTCAGCTACCTGTTGGGTTACACTGAAGATGAAGGCAGGTCCGTTGTCCGACTGGAGGGTCTGGGGCAATCCGAACCTCGGGATGATGCGCTCGATGAGTATTGTAGCCACTACGTCCGCTGTTTCCCGGGCCATGAGGTATGCTTCGATCCAGCCTGTGAATGAATTTTATGGCAAGGCATGGGAGTGAAGTCCAGGTGTCAGTCTTCCCCTGGCTGATGACCTCGGAGCTGTTGGTTAGGCCCTGGATTCCTCCTTGTGAATTCATGGCGGAACAGGTTTTGCAAGCCCTGTGGACAACTTCGATTACCTTAGATAAGGAAGGATGATAGAACAATGGCTGAAGAAATTAGTGGAGAGCCTATGGGCCACTATGGAGGGATTGGTGGATGTCAGTAATCAAGGTGTGCACCAGATTGCCTGGCAGGGCAATCCTGTCCTGGATGTAGATCCACCCCTTATCTGGCAAGGATATAGGCAGTAAAGTTGCAGGGTTTAAGCGGGGGGGAGGTAGAGAGAGAGAGATGCGGGTTCTCTAGGAATAGCAAATGGAATAGCTGGAGACAAGGAGTCAGATGGGCCAGAGATCGGTGGCTAAGGAGGTCTGTGAGTCGGTGGGGAGAGTAGACCGTGATGGGCTGCCCTAAGGTCATGTTGAGGGCCTTAGAGGGGGGTACTTGATACCCCTTGGCCCCCAGAAAGTTAAGTAGGGTGGAGGTGTCGTCTTGGGAGACCGAGAGGGAGGGGCTACAGAGTTGGAGGTCATCCACATATGTAGTAGAGTACTGGCCTTAAGGACGCACTGCTGTTAAGTCTGTAGGTCTGGCCGAAAATGTGAGGGCTGTCCCTGAACCCCTGGGGTAGAACAGTCCAAGTTAGTTGTCCAGAAGCATGCGTGTCAGGATCCTCCCAGGTGAAGGCAAAAAGAAAATAGTAATCAGGGTGCAAGGGGACGGTGAAAAAAGCGTCCTTTAGCTCCAGTACAGTAAAGTGAGAGGTGTTTGGGGAAACGCGAGACAGTAGGGTTAGGAACGACTGGGTGGAGGGGGACCACGACCCCGTTGATAAGCCTAAGGTCTTGTACCAGTCGATAAGCCCCTGAGGGCTTGCGTACTGGGAGGATGGGGTGTTACAGGGGGAAATGATGGGGATCAGGAGTCCCTGACGTTAAAGCCATTCTATGATAGTTTCAGGCCCCGGCAGTGGGCTAAGGAAATAGGGGACTGAGCTCGAGAGGGAAACAGAGTTATCCTTAAGCTGTACTTTAATCGGGGTAAGGTGGGAAGCGATGATGGGCTCTGAGATGTCCCACACCTGAGGGTCTACAGTAGGTAGGTCATCTGGAGCGGGGGTCGAGGGAGTGGAGAGGTGTAAGACGAGACGGGTTGAGGTGGATAGAGGGGAGGAAGGTGAGAGACAGATAGTTGCCCTCAGTTTCTGGAGAATGTCCCTACCCAGTAGAGGGACCGGGCAGGAAGGAATCATAGGAACGAGTGGGGGGAGGGAAACCCATCCAGGCTACAGGTAAGGGGAAGGGTCACCCTAGGATTGGAGGAGGTCCCATCGATCCCCATAACAGTAATTGGTGAGGTTTGAGTAAGTCCCGAGTAGGAAGGCAGAACAGAGTAGGTAGCCCCCGTGTCCAGCAAAAAAAGAGATGGACTTACCCACTACCTGGAGCATAACCCTGGGCTCGGCCTGGGTGAGAGGGGTGGCTGAGTCTGGGCTTCGTCAGTCGTCCTCCAATCCAAGCAGTTGAAAGGCCAGACTTACTGTCTCGGGGGGTGCCCCCCTCAGGCGCCGAAGATACCCTGAGGTTAGGGCAGTCGGATTTCCAGTGGCCCATCAAATGGCATTGAGGGCAAGGCCGAGTTGGCGGCTTTGGATTGGGGCACTGGCGAGCCCAGTGTCCTTCGGCCCCACATTCGAAACAGGCCCCCCCGCGGGGTGCGATTGGTTGCCCCTCTCTGCTGGCTCCCGGAGCCGGCCGGCCGCAGGGCTGCTACCAAGGCTTGGGTCTGCAACTGAACCTTTTGCTGGAATATGGCTTGTCGTTTAAGCTCAGCCGCCTCCTCACGGGAATTAAAGACCTTAAATGCCATTTTCACCAAGTCAGAAATGGGGGTCTGAGGGTCCTCCTCAGCCTTCTTTAACTTTCTCTGTATATCCGGTGCCGATTGAGAGATAAAATGAGTAGCCAGTACCGTGGCCCCCGCAGGAGAGGCAGGGTCCAAGCGAGTGTACTGGGTTAAAGGTTCAGTCAACTGGTTAAGAAACATGGTGAGGTTGTCGTAGGGGCCTGGACAATATCCCTAATCTTGTCGTAATTAACAGCCTTATTAGAGGCTTGCCACATGCCTGCTATGAGACACTGGACCATGCGGTCGCGGCGCCAGTGGCCATCTTGGCCATCCTGATAATCCCAACCTGATTCTACAGCTGGGACCGCCCGGGCTCCAGCATCAGTGAGCTGGACCTGATCCACGTGCTCCCGGGCAGCAGCCTGGATGCGTTCCCTCTCCTCTATGGTGAGGGTGGTGGTCTGGACCACATGTAAATCATGCCAGGTGAGGTCATAGGCTTGGGCCAGATATTGGAATTCTTTAATAGAGCTATCAGAACTGGCCGAAAAGGAGCCCAAACGTTTCTCAATTTGGGAAAGGTCCTGTAGAGAGAAGGGCGCATGAACTCAAACTTCCTAAACTCCAGCAACCTCCCTTGGGGGGCAGACTAACTCAGCGGGGGGCTTTCGAGCCCTAGTGTGGCTGGAGCCACACAGACACATTCACGCAGTCAGGCACTCTTCAGGTTCAAACAGATTGGACACCCTCCCCTTTGGGTATCCCTGGCTAATGGGAGGTGATCAGTCTCCCCTTCCATTCTTTACCAAAGGATCTAGCTCAAACAGTAGCCCTGCGGCTGTTACAACAGAATTCAATTAAGCACAAAAGGTGTTTACCAACAGCAGATTTCAAAAGCGCAAACCTAGTTCCGGGACCAGCGCTCTGGTATTTTATCCCATTCTGTTAAAGGTTACCAAAGACTTTGAATGCTACCTTAAGAATGACCCATTAAAACTCTGAGACACACAATTAACCAGCAGTTCTAGTCATCTCTTTGCTAGCAGATTTTAACAAATAACAAGAGCCTACTTGACCTTCAGTAAACTTTGATTGGAGTTTCCGGTTTACTGCGGATAAATTTGTCAGGAGTTCGGATAGGAGGGGGGAGGGGGAGAAGGAGGGGTAGACGAGAGTGCCGGTTCAGAAATCCTGAATTTAAGGGACCTTGGGGTGAAGGATCGCGGTAAAGAGGAGGAGGAACCAGAGGCCCTCTTGTCAGTGGATGGGTGAAGCTCTCCGGGGGTTCAGAGAGAGGAGACGGGGAGGAGAGGTCCGAGTCTTTGGGAGCAGTGGGTGGCAGGGTAGGGGGAGGGGAGCGGGCCAAGAGGACCTGAGAGGTGGAGCAGTGAGAGCAGAGGAAGGGGCGAGAGTGCAGAGTCCAGAAAGCTGGACATAAGGGACCTTGGCCCATCTGCCTTGGTGTCTGCCGAGGTTATTTAGGTCCATGAAAATCTGATAGTTAAACGTGCCTTCCGGAGGCCATTGGGACTGATTGTCTAATCGGTATTGTGGCCAAGCGACAGTACAGTAACGTCGTTTTCGCAGGTCCTGGTCCAGTTCCAGGGTTTTAAGATTGGCCAGCAGGCCTAAAACATCCCTGGGATGTTTTAGGGTCGAATTTGGATTGGGAGGTCCCCACGATTCGTTGCCGGGCAACCCGAGGGCTGGAGGAAGGCGTCCCCTCGTCCACCACTGGGTTGCGGAAAAACTGTGTCGACTGCCGTAGAGGTTAGGACGTCTCCCAGCCTCTCGGAGTCACGGAGGTCACCTGGTGACCGGCAGGGTCCACCCTGACGCGGCCGTGATTAGGGCAGGGCTTTCCGGAAGGAGGTGCAGAATCGGGGAAACTCACCACAGCTTTGGAAGTGGCGTTCAGAAAGGCAGGTCCGGTTAGGCCAGGGAAAGGAGAGAGCCTCCCCACTGTGTGGGGGCTCAATCTCCTTCCCGGGTCTCGGCACCAAATGTAAAGTTTTTTCCGGCGAGATAAACACAACACCAGGCAAAGTGGGTGCAAGTCAAGATTTATTAAAAACGCTTTCCGGCGAAGTTTCAGGGCTCAGGAG
>NW_026741257.1:0-987 GCF_022355385.1 Mustela nigripes
AGTGAGATTTGTTCTGATGGGTGAGTCAAGAAACAGCCATATGCTGTTATTGAAATCCAGGCCTCTGAGGAGATATGCCTGGAAACCAAAGCAATGGATCCGATAGGTGCCTAGGGAACTGTTCCTACTTTTTACATCTGGGGACATCAGTCTACTGGTCTGAGTGCAGGTAGGTGCTCAGATGGGCTCAGATTGCCCCTGTTTATCCTGGGATGCCACAAATATTGTGATGGCCTCAGGGACTTTGGAGGTTTATCCTTTAGTAGGGTTGTGGCCATTGGAATGGGCACATACCATTCCCTTGGAGAGGGCAAGCACAGTCATCAGGTTTGGCTCCAGGGGCCTGAGCCTGTAGGGTGTGTAGGCCAGGGCTGATTGGACAGTTGTCTGAAAACACAAACTTGGCTTATGTTTCGGTTCTTAGGTATGGCAGGACTGATCTACACACCATGATTTGAACTATTCGGGATTAGAAAAAAGGGCGAGTGTGAGGCTCTTGCTCAAAATTTTGTCTCTGGATAACGTGTCACTCATGGTCGTGAAATTTCCGGGTGACTTCATGGAAATGGACGAGTCTTACTCTCTAGGGGTTTGGCCCCATCCAAAGAGTTTGGGGTCATTCTGTGGGAAGGAAGAAGTCCCTTTTTCTGTTGTTGTTGATTTGTTTTGTTTTGTTTTTCAACCTCAGGTGTCCCACAAAATGAGGGATTCCAGAGTAGAGCCCTGGGGAGGGGCGACTGGACAACCAGAAATCTGGTTAAAAATGGGGCCTACGGACATATCAAGCCCATTATGACATCTAATGTTCCACCCACTGAGAGGACGTACTAGAGGACAGGACTCACGCTGAGGGTCACAATGCGTGTTTAGGCCTTGTCGCACTCAAGAATGGGCGGGGCCTCAGGGTGAATGCTGGTTTCTCCTACACTGAACGTTGGACAACATGCCAACCACAATGTTCCTTACCCATGGCAAGAAACATTGTGG
>NW_026741257.1:1087-5545 GCF_022355385.1 Mustela nigripes
CATTATGACATCTAATGTTCCACCCACTGAGAGGACGTACTAGAGGACAGGACTCACGCTGAGGGTCACAATGCGTGTTTAGGCCTTGTCGCACTCAAGAATGGGCGGGGCCTCAGGGTGAATGCTGGTTTCTCCTACACTGAACGTTGGACAACATGCCAACCACAATGTTTCTTGCCATGGGTAAGGAAGAGTTCTGATTTCTGCATCACAGTCACCCCTGGGCAGTGATTGGAGATAAGGTCTAGGTTTCCAAGCCTGAAAACTGAGGTAGGGAATAGAAGATGACCTAAGGCCATGGCGGGTCTGAAGTGCTCAGTGTGCGGTCAGCTGTCTGGGTGTTGGTCACGAGGTCCGGGCTCAGGTTGTCAGACAGCGCATTAGTGCCCAGGAGGGACTGTATATTTTGGTTGCCTTCGAGTGCCGTGTAGGTTCTTATCTGAAGAACTCTTCAGTATATGAAGAGAGAGTGAATCTGAGGCGCTTGCTCAGGCTTTTGTCTATGGATTTTGTATCAGCGATGGCCGTTGAATGTTGGTGAGGCCTCATGGGCCATGGACGAATCTTGTTCTCTGTGGATTTGGCCCGGACCAAATTTTTTTTCGTCAATCTGTGGGATGAGAGGACTCCTTTCAGGTTTTTGGCCTCAGGTGTCCCACCAAAAGAGGAATTCCAAAGCAGAGCCCTGGGGAAGAGTGAAGGGACAACCTGAACTACGGTTAAAAATTGGGGCCTAGGGGCATGGCAAGCCAAATATGCTGTCTCTCCATCCAGCCACTGAGAGGCCTTACCTGAGGACTAGGCTCAGGCTGAGGGTCACAATGTCTGTTTGTGACTAATGTAGCCCGCCAGCATGGGCGGGGCCTCATGGGCCACACTAATTTCATGTACAATGAACCTGCCAATACAAGGTGTCTTGCCATGGGTAAAGAGTTCTGATTTCTGCATCATTTTCAAACCCAGGCCGTGATTGGAGATAAGGTCTAGGTTCTGAAGCCTGAAAACCGAGGTTGAGAAGAGATGACAATCTAAGGCCATAGCGGGTCCGATGTGCTCAGTGTGCGGCCAGCTGTCTGGGTGGGGCCAGGAGGTCCAGGCTCAGGCTGTGTCAGAAAGGGCATTAGTTCCCAGGTCAGCCTATATATTTGGGGTACAGCCGAATGGTGTGCAGGTTGATCCTCACTTGCGTTTCTGGGTAGCCCCAGAGGGCAATGTTTTTGTACTGGTGGGCAGGCAGAGTGCTGCATTGTACTTCAGGATTGCCAAAATGGAGGGCTTGTGGGACAGTAGTCTGAGGATGGAAGTCTTAGAACCCAAGCTAGGCCTAGGTCTGGGTGAGGATATGGCAGGCACAATCTACAGACCTGAATCGAGATCTCATGCATTTGAAGTCAGGGCGAGGATCAGACAATCGCTCAGGTTGGACATTCTGTCCCTCTGGCCCATACTTGAACGGGGGGTTGGATCACGAGGCCATGGGGTTTTTCCCACGATGGGAGTTGTGAGAAGCTGCAACCTGCAAAGATTCTTCTGCAGGACAATTGAGACCTGTTGGTTGGCTCCAAGACAATGATTCTGAGCAGGGATCTAAGGATGGATGGCTGGGTAGCCCACCTCTCATTCCAATTGTCTCCACGCAACAAGACAGGTTAGATCTGCTGGGTCTGGGGGAGCAACCGAGGAGGCTGAGTTGAAATGGACTCTCCCGTGGATGTGTCCTAATGTGATTTTGTTTCTATGGAGACCTTGGAATGAAGCGGTGGCACTGGGGCCCTGAAGTGTTCTCCTAAAGAGAGGCTTTCACAGAGCTCCATCGTTCAACTTTCCCGTGTGTAGATAAGATTTGTTCTGATGGGTGAGTCAAGAAACAGCCATATGCTGTTATTGAAATCCAGGCCTTTGAGGAGAGATGCCTGGAAACCAAAGCAATGGATCCGATAGGTGCCTAGGGGCCTGTTCGTTCCTTTTTACCTCTGGGGATATCAGTCTACAGGTCTGAGTGCTGGTAGGTTCTCAGATGGGCCCAGATTTCCCCTGTTTGTCCTGGTAAGCCACGAATGATGGGATGGCATCAGGGATTTTGGAGGTTTATCCTCATAGTAGGGTTGTGGCCATTGAAATGGGCACATACAATTCCCTTGGAGAGGGCAAGCACAGTCGTCAGTTTTGGCTCCAGGGCCCTGAGACTGTAGGGTGTGTAGGCCAGGGCTGTTTGGACAGTTGTCTGAATACACAAACTCGGCTTATGATTCAGGTCATAGGTATGGCAGGACTGATCTACAGACGATGAGGAGAACTCATCGGTATATGAAAAAAGGGCGAGTGTGAGGCTCTTGCTCACGTTTTTTTCTCTGGATATCGTGTCACTCATTGTCGTGAAATTTCCGGGTGACCCCACGGGAAATGGACGAGTCTTACTCTCTGGGGGTTTGGCCCCGTCCAAAGAGTTTGGGGTCATTATGTGGGTTAGAAGAAGTCCGTTGTTCTGTTGTTTTTGATTTGTTTTGTTTTGTTTTTCAACCTCAGGTTTCCCACTAAATGAGGGATTCCAGAGTAGAGCCCTGGGGAGGGGCGAATGGACAACCAGAAATCTGGTTAAAAATTGGGGCCTAGGGACATGTCAAGCCCATTATGACATCTAATGGTCCAGCCACAGAGAGGACGTACTAGAGGACAGGACTCACGCTGAGGGTCACAATGCGTGTTTATACCCTCGACGCACTCAAGAATGGGCGGGGCCTCAGGGTGAATGCTGGTTTCTCCTACACTGCACGTTGGACAACATGCCAACCACAAGGTTTCTTGCCATGGGTAAGGAAGAATTCTGATTTCTGCATCACAGTCACCCCTGGGCAGTGATTGGAGATAAGGTCTAGGTTCTGAAGCCTGAAAACTGAGGTAGATAAGAGATGATGACATAAGGCCATGGCGGGTCTGATGTGCTCAGTGTGCGGTCAGCTGTCTGGGTGTTGGACACGAGGTCCCGGCTAAGGTTGTCAGACAGTGTCCTAGTGCCCAGGTTTGACTATATATTTTGGGTGCCTTCAAGTGCCGTGTAGGTTCTTATCTGAATAACTCTTCAGGATATGAAGAATGAGCGAGTCTGAGGCGCGTGCTCAGGTTTTGTCTCTGGATTTTGTATCAGCGATGGCCGTGGAATGTTGGGGAGGCCTCATGGGCCATCGACGAATCTTGCTCTCTGTGGATTTGGCCCTATCCCAATTGTTTTTTGTTAATCTGTGGAATGGGAGGACTCCTTTCACGTTTGTTACCTCAGGTGTCCCACCAAAAGAGGAATTCCAAAGCTGAGCCCTGGGGAAGAGTGAAGGGACAACCTGAACTATGGTTAAAAATTGGGGCCTAGGGGCATGGCAAGCCCAATATGCTCTCTCCATCCAGCCACTGAGAGGCCTTACCTGAGGACTGGGCTCACCTGAGGGTCACAATGTGTGTTTGTGACCAATGTGGCCCACCAGCATTGCGGGGCCTCATGGGCCATACCCGTTTCAACTACACTGAACCTTGGAAAACATGCCAACCACAAGGTTTCTTGCCATGGGGCAAGAGTTCTGATTTCTGCATCATTTTCAAACCCGGGCCGTGATTGGATATAAGGTCTAGGTTCTGAAGCCTGAAAACCGAGATTGAGAAGAGATTACGACCTAAGGCCATGGCGGGTCCGTTTTGCTCAGTGTGCGGCCAGCAGTCTGGGTGGAGCCAAGAGGTCCTGGCTCAGGCTGTGTCAGAAAGGGCATTAGTACCCAGGTCAGCCTATATATTTGGGTTACAGCCGAATGGCGTGCAGGTTGATCCTCATTTGGGGTTTCTGGGTAGCCCCGGAGGGCAATGTTTTTCTTCTGGAGGGCAGGCAGAGTGCTGCATTGTAGTTCTGGATATCCAAACTGGAGGGCTGGTGGGCCAGTAGTGTGAGGACGGAAGTCTGAGAATACAAGCTAGGCCTCGGATTCTGGGTGAGGATATGGCAGGCACAATCTACAGACCTGAATCGAGATCTCGTGCATCTGAAGTCAGGGCGAGGATCAGATGATCGCTCTCGTGGGGCATTCTCTCCCTGGTGGCCCCTTCTTTAAGGGGGGGTGGATCACGAGGCCATGGGAATTTTCCCACGATGAGAGTTCTGAGAAGCTCCCAACTGCAAAGATTCTTCTGTAGGACAATTGAGACCTGTTGGTTGTCTCCAGGACAAGTTTCCGAGCAGGGTTCAAAGGATGGATGTCTGTGTACCCCACCAGCATTCCAATTGTCTCCAAGCAACAAGACAGGTTAGATCTGCTGGATCTCGGGGAGCAACCGAGGAAGCTGAGTTGAAATGGACTCTCCCGTGTATGCGTCCTAATATGATTTTGTGTCTATGGAGACCTTGGCATGAAGCGGTGGCACTGGGGCCCTGAAGGGTTCTCCTAAAGAGAGGCTTTCACACAGCTCCATCGTGCAAGT
>NW_026741258.1:0-5545 GCF_022355385.1 Mustela nigripes
CACTACTTCATAGGACAGTTTTTATTATTAATTCGTTCCCACTATTCTGGCTCATTTTTTTTTATTTAGATAATTTTTTATTATTATATAGATAATTTTTTAACTTATTTACCATCACAGTGAGATGTCCAGTACATCAAATTCCATAATAACCTTCTAACCTGAAATTTGATACATATACCTGTGTTTTCCTTTTGCATTTCTATTTTTTTTAATTTCTTTTTTTTAAATTTTAGTTTAGTTTATTCCTTTCTTAATTTTTATTTTCTAATATTCATATAGAGTTAAACTTCAAGGTAATCCCCTTTCCCCAATCAATGCCACCCCTATAGGTAAACCAATTCCTAATCCCCCCTTTATCTTAGGAAAGTTGAGTCCTTTAACAAAGATACCAAGATACATCCAGGAAGAATCAAAACAACCTTCCTCACCCACACTGAGAATTTACAACCACTCTCCCATATTTTTGTTCTACCAGTATTTTTGTGTTTTTGTGTATGTCCTGATAGTATATAAATCTTACACTTGGGATTCTTTTTGACGATGTTCCTCCTTTATTTGCATATATATATATTTTTCTCTTGTCATATACTTTTATCACTCTTTTTGTTTGTTTTTGTTTGTATACTTCATAAATCTTACCTTGGGGCCATTTGGGCTGAACCTTCTCTTTTATCTCAACTTTTGTTCCTGTCTCTCTTCCTCTCTCTTTTTTTTCTTTTCCTTTTCTTTTTCCTCTCATTTGGGTGGGGAACCCTGATTGCTCAGAAGCATTCCAGGGTACACCTTGACTGTACCACGGTCGATACATCCAGCTACACCCGTTCAGCCATCTCTCCCCAAAATGACCGGGAGGAGGAATGCCCAACAGAAGAAAAATACAGAGGATGGACCTTCTGCAACAGAGCTAATGGCTATCAATCAACATAGACAATATGTCGGAAAGAGAACTCAGGCTAACAGTAACCCAAGCAATAGCTAGGTTGGAGAAAGCCATGGATGACCAAATGGAATTGATTAGGGTGGAACTGAAAACAACCAGAGATCATGTTTTCAATATTAGGGAAGAGCTGAAAGCTACCAGGGATGAGCTTCATAAGGCTCTCAATGAGTTCCAATCTAATCTAAATTCTCTCAAAGCTAGAGTAACTGAGACAGAAGATAGAATTACTGATTTGGAGGACAAACAGATAGAGAGAAAGGATCAGGAGGAAGCCTGGAACAAATAGCTTAGAAGCCATGAAAACACAATCAGGGAAATAAGTGATGCCATGAAACGTTCCAACGTCAGAATTATTGGAATTCCTGAAGGGGAGGAGAAAGAAAGAAGTCTAAATGATATAGTGCAACAAGTTCTTCATGAAAATGTTCCGAATCTCATGAATGGAACCAGCGTTCATGTACTAGAGGCCGAATGGGTTCCCCCCAAGATTACAGATTCTCGAATGTCCTCGAGACACCTAATAGTAAGAATGAAGAATTATAATTGTAGGCAGAACCACTTGAAAGCAGCTAGGACAAAGAAGATCCTTACGTACAGAGGAAAGCCCATCAGAATAACGTCAGACCTGTCCACAGAGACCTGGCAAACCAGAAAGGGCTGGCAAGATATATTCAGGGTACTAAATGAGAAGAACATGCAGCCAAGAATACTTTATCCAGCAAGACTGACATTCAAAATGGATGGAGAGATAAAGAGTTTCCAAGACTGGTAAGGCTTAAAAGACTATGCAACCACTGAGCTGATACTGCAGGGAATATTAAGGGGGTTTCTATAAAAGAGGAAAAAGTCCAAGAATAGCACTGAACAGAAATATAGAGACAATCTACAGAAAGAAAGACTACAAAGGTAACACTATGTCAATAAAAACATATCTATCAATAATCACCCCAATGTGAATGGCCTAAATGTGCCCATAGAATGGCACAGGGTTGCAGATTGGATAAAACGACAGGACCCATCCATATGTTGTCTACAAGAGACCCATTTTGAACCTAAAGATACATCCAGACTGAAAGTGAAGGGATGGAGAAGCATCTTTCATGCCAATGGGCCTAAAAAGAAGGCTGGGATAGCGATTCTCCTATCAGACAAATTAGATTTTAAACTAAAGACTGTAGTCAGAGATCCAGAAGGACACTACATCATTCTTAAAGGGACTATCCACCAAGATGATCTAACAATTGTAAATACCTATGCCCCCAATATGGGAGCAGCCAATTACATAAGAAAACTGTTAATCAAAATAGTCATATTGATATGAATACATTAATAGTAGGAGGCCTTAACATGCCTCTCTCTGAAACAGACAGATCATCAAAGCAGAAAAACAATAAAGAAACAAGAGCATTGAATGACACATTGGACCAGATGGACCTCATAGATATATACAAAACATTCCACCATAAAACAACAGAATACTCATTCTTCTCAAGTGCACATGGAACCTTCTCCAGAATAGACCACATAGTGGGTCAAAAATCAGGACTCAACTGATACCAAAAGACTGAGATTATTCCCTGCACATTCTCAGATCACAATGCTTTGAAACTGGAGCTCAATAACAAGGAAAAGTTCCGAAGGAACTCAAACACCTGGAAGCTAAAGACCACCTTGCTTAAGAATGCTTGGATCAACCAGGAGATAAAGGAAGAACTGAAACAATTCATGGAAACCAATGAGAATGAAGACACTTCGGTCCAAAACCTATGGGATAGAGCAAAGGTGGTCCTAAGGGGGAAATACATAGCCATCCAAGCATCCCTCAAAAAAATTGAAAAATCTAGAACACACCAGCTGTCTCTATGCCTTAAAGAACTGGAGAATCAACAACAAATCAAACCAACTCCACACATAAGAAGGGAAATCATCAAGATTAGAGCTGAGATCAATGAGGTAGAAACCAGAGATACAGTAGAACGTATCAATGAAACTAGAAGCTGGTTTTTTGAAAGAATCAATGAGATCAATAAACCATTGGCCACACTAATCCAAAAGAAAAGAGAGCTCAAATTCAGAAAATTATGAATGAAAAGGGAGAGATCACAATAAACACCAAGGAAGTAGAAACAATCATCAGAAGTTATTATCAATTGTTATATACCAATGAGCTAAGCAACCTAGAGCTAAGCATTCCTGGAAAACTATAAACTCCCAAAATTGAACCAGGAAGAGATTGACAACCTGAATAGACCAATATCTAGTAACAAGATTGAAGCAGTGATCAAAAACCTCCCAGAAAACAAGAGCCCAGGACCTGATGGATTCCCTGGGGAATTCTACCAAAATTTCAAAGAAGAAATAACACCTATTCTCCTGAAGCTGTTTCAAAAAATTGAAGCAGAAGGAAAACTTCCAGACTCTGTCTATGAATCCAGCATTACCCTGATCCCCAAACCAGGCAAAGACCCTACCAGAAAGGAGAATTTCAGACCAATATCACTGATGAACATGGATGCTACAATTCTCAACAAGATCCTAGCAAACAGGATCCAACAGCACATTAAGAAGATTATCCACCATGACCAGGTGGGATTCCTCCCTGGGCTACAAGGATGGTTCAACATTCACACATCAATCAATGTGATAGAACAAATTAATAAGAGAAAAGAGAAGAACCACATGGTCCTCTCAATTGATGCAGTAAAAGCATTTGACAAAATCCAGCATCCGTTCCTGATTAAAATGCTTCAAAGTATAAGGATAGAGGGAACATTCCTCAACTTCATTAAATCTATCTATGAAAGATCCACAGCAAATATCATCCTTAATTGGAAAAAGCTTGCAGCCTTCCCGTTGAGATCAGGAACACGACAAGGATGCCCACTCTCACCACTCTTGTTCAACATAGTATTAGAAGTCCTAGCAACAGCAATCAGACAACAAAGAGAAATAAAAGCTATGCAAACTGGTAATGAGGAAGTCAAACTTTCTCTCTTTGCAGATGACATGATTCTTTATATGGAAAACCCAAAAGACTCCACCCCCAAACTACTAGAACTCATACAACAATTCAGCAACGTGGCAGGATACAAAGTCAGTGTACAGAATTCAGTGGCTTTCTTATACACTAATAATGAAAATACAGAAAGGGAAATTAGAGAATCGATTCCATTTACTATAGCTCCAAGAACCATAAGATACCTGGGAATAAACCTAACCAAAGAGGTAAAGGATCTGTACTCAAGGAACTACAGAACACTCATGAGAGAAATTGAAGAAGACACAAAATGATGGAAGACCAATCCATGCTATTGGATTGGAAGAATAAACATTGTTAAAATGTCTATACTGCCTAGAGCAATCTATACTTTTAATGCCATTCCAATCATAATTCCAGTAGTGTTTTTCAAAGAGCTTCAGCAAAGAATCCTAAAATTTGTATGGAATCAGAAGAGACCTCGAATCGCTAAGGAAATGTTGAAAAAAAAAAAAAATGGGGGACATCACGTTACCTGATTTCAAGCTTTACTACAAAGCTGTGATCGCCAAGACAGCATGGTACTGGCATAAATGCAGACACATAGACCAGTGGAACAGAGTAGAGAGCCCAGATATGGACCCTCAACTCTATGGTCAATTAACCTTCGACAAAACAGGAAAAAATATACAGTGGAAAAAAGACAGTCTCTTCAATAAATGGTGCTGGGAAACTGGGCAGCTATATGTAGAAGAATGAAACCGAACCATTCTCTTACACCGTACACAAAGATAAACTCAAAATGGATGAAATACCTCAACGTGAGACAGGAATCCATCAGAATCCTAGAGGAGAACATAGGCAGTAATCTCTTCAATATCAGCCACAGCAACTTCTTTCAAGATATGTCTCCAAAGGCAAAGGAAACAAAAGCGATAATGAACTTTGGGGTCTTCATCAAAATCAAAAGCTTCTGCACAGCCAAGGAAACAGTCAAGAAAACAAAAAGGCAACCCATGGAATGGGAGAAGATATTTGCAAATGGCAGTACAGACAAAAGGTTGATATTCCAGTATCTATAAAGAATTCCTCAAACTCAACACACACAAAACAGACAATCATACCAAAAAATGGGCAGAAGATATTAACAGACACTTCTCCAATGAAGACATACAAATGGCTACCAGACACATGAAAAAATGTTCATCCTCACTAGCCATCAGGGAGATTCAAATTAAAACCACATTGAGATACCACCTTACACCAGTTAGAATGGCCAAAATTAGCCAAGACAGGAAACAATATGTGTTGCAAAGGATGTGGAGAAAGGGAGCCCTCTTCCACTGTTGGTGGGAATGCAAGTTGGTGCAGCCACTTTGGAGAACAGTGTGGAGATTCCTCAAGAAATTAAAAATAGAACTTCTCTATGACCCTGCAATTGCACTACTGGGTATTTACCCCAAAGATACAGATTTAGTGAAAAGAAGGGCCATCTGTACTCCAATGTTTATAGCAGCAATGGCCACGGTCGCCAAACTGTGGAAAGAACCAAGATACCCTTCAAAAGACAAATGGATAAGGAAGATGTGGTCCATATACACTATGGAATATTATGCCTCTATCAG
>NW_026741259.1:0-5544 GCF_022355385.1 Mustela nigripes
CTGGTTCCATACAAATTTTTGGATTATTTGCTCCAGCTCTTTGAAGAATACCGGTGGAATTTTGATCGGAATGGCATTAAAAGTGTAGATTGCTCTAGGCAGTATAGACATTTTAACAATGTTTATTCTTCCAATCCAAGAGCATGGAATGGTCTTCCATCTTTTTGTGTCTTCTCCAATTTCTTTCATGAGTGTTCTGTAGTTCCTCGAGTACCGGTCCTTTACCTCTTTGGTCAGGTTTATTCCCAGTTATCTTATGGTTCTTGGTGCTATAATAAATGGAATCAATTCTCTAATTTCCCTTTCTGTATTTTCATTGTTATTGTATAAGAAAGCCACTAATATCTGTACGTTGACTTTGTATCCTGCCACATTACTGAATTGCTGTACGAGTTTTAGTAGTTTGGGAGTGGAGTCTTTTGGGTTTTCCATATAAAGAATCATGTCCTCTGCAAAGAGAGAGAGATTGACTTTTTCATTGTCAATTTGGATACCTTTTATTTCTCTTTGTTGTCTGATTGCTGTTGCTAGGAATTCTAATACTATGTTGAAAAAGAGTGGTGAGAGTGGGCATCCTTGTCATGTTCCTGATCTCAATGGGAAGGCTTCAAGCTTTTTCCCATTGAAGATGATATTTGCTGTGGGTCTTTCATAGATAGATTTTATGAAGTTCACGAATGTTCCCTCTATCCCTAAACTTTGAAACGTTTTAATCTGGAACGGATGCTGGATTTTGTCAAATGCTTTTTTTGCATCCATTGAGAGGACCATGTGTTTCTTCTCTCTTCTCATATTAATTTCTTCTATCACATTGATTGATTTGCAAATATTGAACCATTTTTGGAACCCAGGGATGAATCCCCCCTGGTCATCGTGGATAATCTTTATTTTTTTTTCTTTTATCTTTTTTTCTTTTTTTTAAATTTATTTTATATTTATTTTTAGCATAACAGTATTCAGTATTTTTTCACCACACCCAGTGCTCCATGCAATCCATGCACTCTATAATACCCAACACCTGGTACTGCATCTTCCCACCCCCAGCCACTTCAAACCCCTCAGATTGTTTTTTAGAGTCCATAGTCTCTCATGGTTCACTTCCCCTTCCAATTTCCCCCAACTCCCTTCTCCTTTCTAACTCCCTATGTCCTCCATGCTATTTGTTATACTCCACAAATAAATGAAACCATATGGTAATTGACTCTCTCTGCTTGACTGATTTCACTCAGCATAATCTCTTCCAGTCCCGTCCATGTTGCTACAAAAGTTGGGTATTCATCCTTTCTGATGGAGGCATAATACTCCATAGTGTATATGGACCACATTTTCCTTATCCATTCATCTGTTGAAGGGCATCTTGGTTCTTTCCACTGTTTGGCAACCATGGCCATTGCTGCTATAAACAATGGGGTACAGATGGCCCTTCTTTTCACTACATCTGTATCTTTGGGGTAAATACCCAGGAGTGCAATGGCAGGGTCATAAGGAAGTTCTATTTTTAATTTCTTGAGGAATCTCCACAATGTTCTCCATCCAAAGAGGCTGCACCAACTTGCATTCCCACCAACAGTGGAAGAGGGTTCCCCTTTCTCCACATCCTCTCAAATACATGTTTCCTGTTTTGCTAATTTTGGCCATTCTAACTGGTGTAAGGTGGTATCTCAATGTGGTTTTAATTTGAATCTCCCTGATGGCTAGTGATGATGAACATTTTTTCATGTGTCTGATAGCCATATATATGTCTTCATTGGAGAAGTGTCTGTTCATATCTTCTGTCCATTTTTTATATGATTGTCTTTTTTGTGCGTGTTGAGTTTGAGGAGTTCATTATAGATCCTGGATATCAACCTTTTGTCTGTACTGTCATTTGCAAATATCTTCTCCCATTCCGTGGGTTGCCTCTTTGTTTTCTTGACTATTTACTTTGCTGTTCAGAATCTTTTGATTTTGATGAAGTCCTAAAAGTTTATTTTCGCTGTTGTTTCCTTTGCCTTTGGAGACATATATTGAAAGAAGTTGCTGTGGCTGATATCGAAGAGATAGGAATCCATCATAATCCTAGTGGTGGATAATCTTTTTAATGTGCTGTTGGATCCTGTTTGCTAGGATCTTGTTGAGAATCTTAGCATCCATATTCATCAGTGATGTTGGTCTGAAATTCTCCTTTTTGGTAGGGTCTTTGCCTGGTTTGGCAATCAGGGTAATGCTGGCTTCATAGAAAGAGTTTGGAAGTTTTCCTTCTGCTTCAATTTTTTGAAATAGCTTCAGGAGAATAGGTGATATTTCTCCTTTGAAAGGTTGGTAGAATTCCTCAGGGAATCCATTTAGTCCTGGGCTCTTATTTTTTGGGAGGTTTTTGATCATTGCTTCAATCTTGTTACTAGATATCGGTCTATTCAGGTTGTCAATTTCTTCATGGTTCAATTTTGGAAGTTTATAGTTTTCCAAGAATGCATCCATTTCATCTAGGTTGCTTAGCTTATTGGCATATAACTGTTGATAAACACTTCTGATGATTGTTTCTACTTCCTTGGTGTTATTTGTGATCTCTCCCTTTTCATTCATACTTTTATTAATTTGGGCATTCTCTCGTTTCTTTTGGATTAATGTGGCCAATGGTTCATTGATCTTACTGATTCTTTCAAAAAACCAGCTTCTTGTTTCATTGATACATTCTATTGTATCCCTAGTTTCTATCTCATTGATCTCAGCTCTAATCTTGATTATTTCCCTTCTTATGTGTGGAGTTGATTTATTGTTGCTTCTCCAGTTCTTTAAGATGTAGAGACAACTGCTGTGTTCTGGATTTTTCATGATTTTTTGAGGGAGGCTTGGATGGCTATGTGTTTCCGCCTTAGGACCGCCTTTGCTGTATTCCATAGGTTTTGGACCGAAGTGTCTTCATTCTCATTGGTTTCCATTAATTGTTTCAGTTCTGCTTTGATCTCCTGGTTGATCCAAGCATTTTTAGCAAGGTGGTCTTTAGCTTTCAGGTGTTTGAGTTCACTCCAAACTTTTCCTTGTGATTGAGCTCCAGTTTCAAAGCATTGTGATCTAAGAATATGCAGGGAATAATTCCAGTCTTTTGGTATTGGTTGAATCCTGATTTGTGAACTAGTATGTGGTCTATTCTTGAGAAGGTTCCATGTGCACTTGAGAAGAATGAGTATTCTATTGATTTAGGGTGGAATACTCTGTATATATCTCTGAGGTCCATCTGGTCTAATGTGTCATTCATTGCTCTTGTTTCCTTATTGATTTTCTGCTTCGATGATCTGTCTATTTCTGAGAAAGGTGTGTTAAGATCTCCTAATATTAATGCATTCATATCAATATGACTCTTTATCTTGAATAACAGTTTTCTTATGTATTTGGCTGCTCCCATATTGGGAACATAGATTTGTACAATTGTTAGATTTACCTGGTGGATAGACCCTTTAATAATGATGTAGTGTCCTTCTGTATCTCTGACTACAGTCTTTAGTTTAAAATCTAATTTACCTGATATGAGAATTGCTACCTCAGCCTTCTTTTGAGGCCCATTGGCATGAAAGATGCTTCTCCATCCCCTCACTTTCAGTCTGGGTGTATCTTTAGGTTCAATATGGGTCTCCTGTAGACAACATATGGTTGGGTCCTGTTGTTTTTATCCGATCTGAAACCCTGTGTCATTTTATGGGCGCATTTAGGCCATTCACATTGAGAGTGATCGTTGATAGATATGTTTTTATTGACACTGTGTTACCTTTGAAGTCTTTCTTTCTGTAGATTGTCTCTATATTTCTGTTCAATGTTATTCTTAGGATTTTTCCTCTTTTATAGAACCCCCCTTAATATTTCCTGCAGTGTTGGCTTGGTGGTTGCATAGTCTTTTAAGCCTTGCCGGTCTTGGAAACTCAATCTCCATCCATTTTGAATGTCAGTCTTGCTGGATAAAGTATTCTTGGCTGCATGTTCTTCTCATTTAATGCCCTGGATATATCTTGCCAGCCTTTTCTGGCTTTCCAGGTCTCTGTGGACAGGTCTGATGTTATTCTGATGGGCTTTCCTCTTTAAGTAAGGAGCTTCTTTGTCCTAGTGCCTTTCAAGAGATTATATCTATAATTATGTTTCCTCAATTTGACCATCAGGTGCCTTGATCTTTTTTTGGAATCTATAATCTTGGGTGGAGACCGTTTGGCCTCTAGTAAATGAACGCTGTTTCCATTACGAGATTGTGAAAAGTTTCATGAAGAACTTGTTCCACTATATTTTCTAGACTCCTTTCTTTCTCCTCCCCTTCAGGGATTCCAATAATTCTGATGTTGGAACATTTCATGGCATCATTTATTTCCCTGATTCTGTTTTCGTGGCTTCTAAGCTGTTTTTTCAGGCTTCCTCCTGATCCTTTCTCTCTATCAGTTTGTCGTACAGATCACTAATTCTATCTTCTGTCTCAGTTACCCTAGCTTTGAGGGAATTTAGATTATATTGGAACTCATTGACAGCATTGTGGACCTCATCCCTGGTAGCCTTTAGCTCTGCCCTAACATTGTGAACATCATCTCTGGTCACTTTCAGTTCAGCCCTAATCAATTCCGTTTGGTCATCCATGGCTTTCTCCAACCTAGCTGTTGCCTGGATAATTGTTAGCCTGAATTCTCTTTCCAACATATTGTCTATGTTGAAAGCCATTAGCTCTGTTGCAGAAGGCCCATCCTCTGTATTTTTCTTCTGTTGGGCATTCCTCCTCCTAGTCATTTTGGTGAGAGATGACTGAACAGATGTAGCTGGATGTATCGACCGTGGTGCAGTCAAGGTGCACCCTGGAACACTTCTGAACAATCAGGATTCCCCAACCAAATGAGAGAGAAAAAAAAAAAAAAAAGAAAGAAAAGAAAAAGATAGAGAGAGACAGGAAAGAAAGGGAAGATAAAAGAGATGATTCAGCCAAAATGGGCCCCAAGGTAAGGTTTATGAAGTATACAAACAAAAACAGGCAAAGAAAAAGACTGATAAAAATATATGACAAGAGAAAAAAATATATATATATGTAAATATACATAAACAAATAAAGGAAGAACCTTGTCAAAAAGTACCCCAAGTGTAAGATTTATATACTATGAGGACAAACACAAAAACCCAGAAACACTGGTGGGAGAAAAAGATGGGAGAGTGTTTATACATTCTCAGTGTGGCGAGGAAGGTTGTTTTGATTCTTCCTGGATGTATCTTGATATCTTTGTTAAAGGACTCAACTTTCCTAAGATAAGGGGGTATTAAAAATTGGTTTACCTAAAGGGGTAGTATTGATTGGGGAAAGGGGATTACTTTGAAGTTTACCTCTATATGAATATTAGAAAATAAAAATAAAAAAAGAATAAACTAGACTAAATTAGAATTTAAAAAAAGAAATTTAAAAAATAGAAATGCAAAAGAAAAACACAGGTGTTGGTATCAAAAAGTTCAGGTTAGAGGGTTAGTATGGAATTTGATGTAGTGGACAGCTCACTGTGATGTAAATAGGTTAAAAAATTATCTATATAAAAAAATGAGCCAGAATAC
>NW_026741260.1:0-5544 GCF_022355385.1 Mustela nigripes
CCCACCTCCTCCCGGCGCAACTTTCCTGGCTCCCCTTCTCCTGAGCCCTGAAACTTCGCTGGAGAGCGTTTTTAATAAATCTTGCCTTGCACCCACTTTGCCTGGTGTTGTGTTTATCTCGCCGGAAAAAACTTTACATTTGGTGCCGAAACCTGGGAAGGAGATTGAGCCCCCACACAGTGGGGAGGCTCTCTCCTTTCCCTGGCCGAACCAGACCTGCCTTTCCGAACGCCACTTCCAAAGCTGTGGTGAGTTTCCTCGATTCCGCGCCTCCTTCCGGAAAGCCCTGCCCTAATCGCGGCCGCGTCAGGGTGGACCCCGCCGGTCACCAGGTGACCTCCGTGACTCCGAGAGGCTGGGAGACGTCCTAACCTCTACGGCAGTTGACACAGTTTTTCCACAACCCAGTGGTGGACGAGGGGACGCCTTCCTCCAGCCCTCGGGTTGCCCGGCAATGAATCGTGGGGACCTCCCAATACAAATTCGACCCTAAAACATCCCGGGGGTGTTTTAGGCCTGCTGGCCAATCTTAAAACCCTGGAACTGGACCAGGACCTGCAAAAACGACGATACTGTACTGTCGCTTGGCCACAATACCGATTAGACAATCAGTCCCAATGGCCTCCGGAAGGCACATTTAACTATCAGACTTTCATGGACCTAAATAACCTCGGCAGGCACCAAGGCAGATGGGCCAAGGTCCCTTATGTCCAGCTTTCTGGACTCTGCACTCTCGCCCCTTCCTCTGCTCTCACTGCTCCACCTCTCAGGTCCTCTTGGCCCGCTCCCCTCCCCCTACCCTGCCACCCACTGCTCCCAAAGACTTGGACCTCTCCTCCCCATCTCCTCTCTCTGAACCCCCGGAGAGCTTCACCCATCCACTGACAAGAGGGCTTCTGGTTCCTCCTCCTCCTCCTCTTTACCTCGATCCTTCACCCCAAGGTCCCTTAAATTCAGGATTTCTGAACTGGCGCTACCCCTCCTTCTCCCCCTCCCCATTCCTATCCGACCTCCTGACAAATTTATCCGCAGTAAACGGGAAACTCCAATCAAAGTTTACTGAAGGTCAAATAGGCTCTTGTTATTTGTTAAAATCTGCTAGCAAAGAGATGACTAGAACTGCTGGTTAATTGTGTGTCTCGGAGTTTTAATGGGTCATTCTGAAGGTAGCATTCAAAGTCTTTGGTAACCTTTAACAAAATGGGATAAAATACCCAAGCTCTGGTCGCCAGAACTAGGTTTACGCTTTTGAAATCTGTTGGTAAACACCTTTTGTGTTTAATTGAATTCTGTTGTAACAGCCGCAGGGCTACTGTTTGAGCTAGATCCTTTCGTAAAGAATGGAAGGGGAGAATGATCACCTCCCATTAGCCAGGGATACCCAAAGGGGAGGGTGTCCAATCTGTTTGAATCTGAAGAGTGCCTGACTGCGTGAATGTGTCTGTGTGGCTCCAGCCACACTAGGGCTCGAAAGCCCCCCGCTGAGTTAGTCTGCCCCCCAAGGGAGGTTGCTGGAGTTGAGGAAGTTTGAGTTCATGTGCCCTTCTCTCTACAGGACCTTTTCCAAATTGAGAAACGTTTGGGCTCCTTTTCGGCCAGTTCTGATAACTATATTAAAGAATTCCAATATCTGGCCCAAGCCTATGACCTCACCTGGCATGATTTACATGTGGTCCAGACCACCACCCTCACCATAGAGGAGAGGGAACGCATCCAGGCTGCTGCCCGGGAGCACGCGGATCAGGTCCAGCTCACTGATGCTGGAGCCCCGGCGGTCCCAGCTGTAGAACCAGGTTGGGATTATCAGGATGGCCAAGATGGCCACTGGCGCCGCGACCGCATGGTCCAGTGTCTCATAGCAGGCATGTGGCCAGCCTCTAATAAGGCCGTTAATTACGACAAGATTAGGGATATTGTCCAGGCCCCTACGACAACCCCACCATGTTTCTTAACCAGTTGACCTAACCTTTAACCCAGTACACTCGCTTGGGCCCTGCCTCTCCTGCAGGGGCCACGGTACTGGCTACTCATTTTATCTCTCAATCGGCACCGGATATACAGAGAAAGTTAAAGAAGGCTGAGGAGGACCCTCAGACCCCCATTTCTGACTTGGTGAAAATGGCATTTAAGGTCTTTAATTCCCGTGAGGAGGCGGCTGAGCTTAAACGACAAGCCATATTCCAGCAAAAGGTTCAGTTGCAGACCCAAGCCTTGGTAGCAGCCCTGCGGCCGGCCGGCTCCAGGAGCCAGCAGAGAGGGGCAACCAATCGCACCCTGCCGGGGGGCCTGTTTCGAATGCGGGGCCGAGGGACACTGGGCTCGCCAATGCCCCAATCCAAAGCCGCCAACTCGGCCTTGCCCTCAATGCCATTTGATGGGCCACTGGAAATCCGACTGCCCTAACCTCGGGGTATCTTCGGCGCCTCAACGTGAGGGACCCCCTGAGACAGTAAGTCTGGCCTTTCAACTGCTTGGATTGGAGGACGACTGACGAAGCCCAGACTCAGCCACCCCTCTCACCCAGGCCGAGCCCAGGGTTACGCTCCAGGTAGTGGGTAAGTCCATCTCTTTTTTTGCTGGACACGGGGGCTACCTACTCTGTTCTGCCTTCCTACTCGGGACTTACTCGAACCTCACCAATTACTGTTATGGGGATCGATGGGACCTCCTCCAATCCTAGGGTGACCCTTCCCTTTACCTGTAGCCTGGATGGGTTTCCCTTCCCCCACTCGTTCCTATGATTCCTTCCTGCCTGGTCCCTCTACTGGGTAGGGACATTCTCCAGAAACTAAGGGCAACTATCTGCCTCTCCCCTTCCTCCCCTCTATCCACCTTAACCCGTCTCATCCTACACCTCTCCACTCCCTCGACCCCCGCTCCAGATGACCTACCTACTGTAGACCCTCAGGTGTGGGACATCTCAGAGCCCATCATCGCTTCCCACCTTACCCCGGTTAAAGTACAGCTTAAGGATAACTCTAAGTTTCCCTCTAGAGTTCAGTTTCCTATTTCCTTAGCCCACCGCCGGGGCCTGAAACCTATCATAGAACGGCTTTAATGTCAGGGACTCCTGATCCCCATCATTTCCCCCTGTAACACCCCATCCTCCCAGTACGCAAGCCCTCAGGGGCTTATCGACTGGTACAAGACCTTAAGCTTATCAACGAGGTCATGGTCCCCCTCCACCCAGTTGTTCCTAACCCCTACACGCTACTGTCTCGCGTTCCCCCAAACACCTCTCACTTTACTGTACTGGAGCTAAAGGACGCCTTTTTCACCGTCCCTTTGCACCCTGATTCCTATTTTCTTTTTGCCTTCACCTGGGAGGATCCTGACACGCATGCTTCTGGACAACTAACTTGGACTGTTCTACCCCAGGGGTTCAGGGACAGCCCTCACATTTTCGGCCAGGCCTACAGACTTAACAGCAGTGCGTCCTTAAGGCCAGTACTCTACTACATATGTGGATGACCTCCTCCTCTGCAGCCCCTCCCTCTCGGTCTCCCAAGACAACACCTCCACCCTACTTAACTTTCTGGGGGCCAAGGGATATCAAGTACCCCCCTCTAAGGCCCTCAACATGACCTTAGGGCAGCTCATCACGGTCTACTCTCCCCACCGACTCACAGACCTCCTTAGCCACCGATCTCTGGCCCATCTGACCCTCGTCTCCAGCTATTCCATCTGCTATTCCTAGAGAACCCGCATCTCTCTCTCTCTACCTCCCCCGGCTTAAACCCTGCAACTTTACTGCCTATACCCTTGCCAGATAAGGGGTGGATCTACATCCAGGACAGGATTGCCCTGCCAGGCAATCTGGTACACCTTGATTACTGACATCCACCAATCCCTCCATAGTGGCCCATAGGCTCTCCACTAATTTCTTCAGCCATTGTTCTATCATCCTTCCTTATCTAAGGTAATCGAAGTTGTCCACATGAAGTTGTCCACAGGGCTTGCAAAACCTGTTCCACCGGGAATTCATCCGCCATGAATTCACAAGGAGGAATCCGCAGACCAGGGCCTAACCAACAGCTCCGAGGTCATCAGCCAGGGGAAGACTGACAACTGGACTTCACTCCCATGCCTCGCCATAAAATACATTCACAAGCTGGATCGAAGCATGGCCCGGGAAACAGCGGACGTAGTGGCTACAATACTCATGGAGCGCATCATCCCGAGGTTGGGATTGCCCCGGACCCTCCAGTCGGACAACGGACCTGCCTTCATCTCCAGTGTAACCCAACAGGTAGCTGAGAGCCTCAACATAACCTGGAAACTTCACATCCCATACCACCCACAGTCATCGGTAAGGTAGAAAAGGCCAACGGGCTGCTCAAAGCCCAACTCACCAAACCTACTCTAGAAACCCGTCTTTCCTGGCCTACACTTCTGCCTATGGCTC
Source organism: Mustela nigripes (assembly GCF_022355385.1). Classification (NCBI taxonomy): domain Eukaryota; kingdom Metazoa; phylum Chordata; class Mammalia; order Carnivora; family Mustelidae; genus Mustela; species Mustela nigripes. Next base: position 4,406 of record NW_026741260.1, read on the forward strand.
TCACCAGACTCCTGGCTACGCCCCTTGGGTCTTCAGGCTTAAGCCCATTTGAATTACTATACGGCCGGCCCTTTCTTAGAAATCATAGCCCTCCAGCCATTTCCCCGCCTCTTTTATCCTATCTACCTTACCTCACTTACGTCCGTAGGGATACCCCTCCCTACTGACTGGCCACTGCCCAACTTCAGGGCCACAAATAATAAGGTCCATATGGGCCCCATCGGGGGAAACATACATACTATTAATGTGTCCTCCCTTACCACCGCAGCTGCCATATCACTAATTCCTCCCTCCTGTACTGTACTCCCTCGGGAATATTTCTCTTGTGCCCTCAGGGAATCTATCGCTGCCTGACCACTAACGACTCCCTGGGCTGTATGTTCATTCTACTATCTCCTTCTACCACCATCTACTCTGAATCCCAGCTGCTGTCCATCCTATTTCCCCAACACCATGGAGGAAGGGCTGCCTTCCTCCCATTCATAACAGGGGCAGGAATAGCCACAGGGGTGGCAACTGGAACAGCGGGGATAGGAACCTCCATAGACTTTTTTCTTACAAACTCTCCCTAGCCCTGAATGATGACACGGAATGGGTTGCTGACTCCCTCACAGCCCTACAGACGCAAGTCACCAGCCTGGCAGCCTTAGCTCTACAGAACCGAAGGGCCTTAGAACTTCTGACCGCTGAAAAAGGGGGGACCTGCCTATTATTAAATGAAGAATGTTGTTACTTTGTTAACCAATCATATAGTTACCTCCAGGATCAAAGAGCTCAGGGATCGGATCCAAACACGGTGGCGAGACACGTCCTCCTGGGGCCTGGACCCCTACAACTGGGTAACCTGGCTGCTCCCTCTGGCGGGACCTGTATGCATAATCCTCCTCCTAATATCAGTTGCTCCCTGTCTTTTCCAGTACTTGCAGGGGCGCCTACAAGAACTTGCCCGAATATCCCTCAATCAACTACTCCTCCAGCCCTACTCTCGCCTGCCCACTTCCGACTACCCCTATGATGACGCCCCCTGTCAGCAGGAAGTAGCCAAACCGAGTCGACGCCCCTGACACCATTATATTAAGCAAAAGGTCGGAATGTTGGGCTGGCAGGAAGGGCTACCAAAGATGGCGAAAGTTCCCGCC
>NW_026741261.1:0-5542 GCF_022355385.1 Mustela nigripes
GGGAGGGAGACAAACCATAAGTGACTCTTAATCTCACAAAACAAACTGATGGTTGCTGGGGGGAGGGGAATTGGGAGAACGGGGATGGGGTTATGGACATTGGGGAGGGTATGTGCTTTGGTGAGTGCTGTGAAGTGTGTAAACCTGGCGATTCACAGACTTGTACCCCTGGGGATAAAAATATATGTTTATAAAAAATAAAAAATTTTAAAAAAATAAAATAAATATTTTAGTTTAAAGGCTTTCTAATATCTTGATCACCTATGTCAAACATTTCTATTGCTAATTTGTTTAACCATTGAGTAATGATAAGAAAAGAAAAAGGAAATTGGAGAATATTCCTTTAAACACCATTTAGAAAACTTTTGTGGTTAAACTCAGTAAATAGAAAGGTAATTATGTACACATGCACATACACATTATTTATTGCTATCTAAACTTTTAGATATTGCAGTCTTCGAATTTAAACCCTGATAAATTTACTTATCCTAAAATGATGTGCATTGATAGATGTAAAAATGCAAGAATTAATGTATCAGTCAAGATTCTTATTTGTCAACAACAAAAACAAGTTCCTCCTTACTTAAATAGAGAAAAATTTGACTAGTTGGGAATTGTTGAACTCAAATAGTCAGGAAATTATTTATATTCATATTTAGAAAATAGGCAGCAAGCCTTTATTCAAAGATCATAGACTGAAGATATTTAGGTGCACACTTTGATTCAACTATAATCCTACCAAAAATAATAGAAGTAGTAGCAAAGAAAACACACACACACACACACACACACACACACACATACACACACAGTTAAAACCTACAAGTCAAAGAAAATGATGATAAAAAAATAATAGAAGCCACACATGAGGAGCCAAATTATGAATGGATAAGTTGGTAACAAAATTATCAGATTGATGCAACTGAATGTTACCCCAACAGATGCAGGAGAACAGGAAGCAACACAGTTCACAGTAGAGAACATTCAAATGGTTACAGAATTGATGAAACCTTTACCTCAAGAAGTGGGAATAAAGACAAAAGTAGCCACTTTTGCAAACAGTGTGAAGGTTCCTCAAAAAATTAAAAAATATAGCTCCCCTATGACCGAGCAATTGCACTACTGGGTTTTTACGCAAAGATACAGATATAGTGAAAAGAAGGTGTATATACACCCCAATGTCCATAGCAATAATGCCCACAATAGCCAAAATGTGGAAAAAGCCAATATCCCTTTCAACAGATGAATGGATAAAGAAGATATGGCACACATACACAATGAAATATTTTTCAGCCATCAGAAAGCATGAATATGCAACATTTGCATCAACATGGATGGAACTGGAGGAGATTATGCTAAGTGAAATAAGTCAAGCAGGAAAAGTCAATTATCATATGGTTTCACTTATTTGAGGACCATAAGGAATAGTATGGAGGGCATTAGGAGAAGGGAAAAATGAAGGGGGAGAAATCAGAGTGGGAGATGTACCATGAGATACTGTGGACTCTGTGAAATAAATTGAGGGTTTTGGAAGGGAGGGGAATGAGGAGATGGGTGAGCCTGGTGATGGGTATTAAGGAAAGCATGTATTGCATGGAGCATTGGGTGTTATACACAATCAATCATGGAAAACTACATCAAAAACTAATGATTTACTGTATGGTGACTAACATAACACAATAAAAAAAAAAGAGAAAAGGCGAACTTATAATGAAGGATCAAGAACTTTAAAATTTTAAATTAATGAAGTTATTTTTTAAAAAGAGAATGAAATGGAGCTAAGAGTTTGAACCTAAGATCCCTTCTCACTTCATGTAGCCAGATGATTTCTCTCATAACAGCAGAATCCTAAAAGCTTATTGTCCTTCCAGGATAACATATAGCATTTCTGCATTAAGAAGTCTCAGGTGCAGTTGAAGGTGGAAAATAGAAATATTAATTAAAAATTTACAAACTAAATTTTGAGACCTCCAACTAGGATCAGAGAAGATGAGCAACCAAATTTAGGCATATTATCTGGGAACTGGAAGATACTACCCTGGGAAATGTGATTGACTTAAGAGAAGAGATCTGAAGATACTAACATCAAATATTTCTCGATGAAACTCCTGCCAGTTTGTGAAGCCCAGAGTTAACATGTTCCATCCACTCAGAATTTCTAATAAGTTTCAGTTAGTCACTCTTAAATATGAAGAGGCAGGCAAGTTAACTACACATTTAACAAAACCTCTAACACACACACACACACACACACACACACAAAAAAAAAAAAAAAAAAAAACAAAAAAAAAAAAAAATATAAGTAAAGGTGAACAAATTGGCTAAAATAAAGATTTTATAATGAGAAAAAAGTCTTTAAGAAAAAATATAAGAGGAGATCTTGAAAATTTAAAAATCACTAAAAATTAAACATTTAATTCAAAGCTGGAAGACGTATTTGAGGAAGTCTTCCAGAGCATAAAAATAGTCAGAAATAAAAAATAATAGCATTAAGATAAGACTGGAGAAAAAAAAAAAGACTGGAGAAATATACCAGGATGTCTAATGTTCAGTTAATAGTAAGAGGAAGAGGTATTAGAGAAAATATAAGGGAATAAAACATAAAGTGAATACTTCAAAAACTCATGATTTGAAGGACATGGGACTCTCTATTTAAAGTGCCCATTTATTGCCAAATACAACAGTGGCCTCTGGAGAAAAATAATGGTTACATACATAAGACAGGAATCAGAATTGGTTCACCAACATTAAATCTAAAAAATACTCGATAAATAACTTCAAAATTCTCAGTGAAAATTATTTCCAATTAAACTGAACTATATCAAATGTGTAGGTAGTCTAAAGACATTTTCATACAATCAAAACTTCTCAAGGAATTTTCATCCCATGAGTGATTTTTTATGAAGTAACTTGAGTATTCCTGCAAAATCAAAGATAATACAGGAAAGCAGAAAGACATATCTAGAAGACAGAATTCTAACACAAAATATAAATGCAAACAATCTCCAGGAGGATGGTGAAGGAAGAAATCAAAATGTGCTGGTGTACTTGGGTGGCTCATCTCTAGCCCTGCATCAAGCACCACACTGGATGTGGAGCTTACTTAAGAAAATTATATGGTGAAACAATCCAGAAATGAACCATTCTGGGTTGATTTTGATCAAAACATCCCAGAAAAAGATGAGTCTAAAAAAATGAAATTATAAGAACACCTAAAATATCAAGAGGAATTTTACATAAATAATAGTCTAGGACTAAGTATTTACAAAACCAAACAAAAGGGAAAACTAGGCAGTTATTACTTTAAAAAGGAGAGAGTTGAACAAGAAAGGAAAAAAATGCTCATTGCAAACAACATAGTTCAGCTGAATAACATTTACATAGTCATAAAATTAAGTAATAATTATTGATAGAGGCAAACTTACAATATAACTATATTTGGATGATGGAGAATAAGAAAGTGTACACATTTGTGATGTGGGGCAGGAAAATGAAAGCTGTCTTATATCACCCATAGTTGGAAGCCAATATGCCTAAAACAATTACATGAAGAGCTGTTGAAATAAGTAACTTGTGGGAGAGATGCGGAGACAAATACCACAAGGAAAAGCTAAGAGAATTGGAGTGCTTATCTCTGAAAATTTGGCTATGTAGTGGGGGAAGAGCAAGTCACCACTACATTCCTTCAGTTTTGTAGATTTTTTGATTTTTTAAACTGCCAATGACAACTGATAAGAATAGACAACTATATTAAAAATAAAATGAGGGTTGTCTTTCTCTGCTTGACTTATTTCGCTAAGCATGATACGCTCTAGTTCCATCCATGTTGTTGCAAATGGCAAGATTTCATTTCTTTTGATGACTATCATATGATCTCCCTGATATGAGGAAGTGGTGATGCAACATGGAGGATTAAGTGGGTAGAAGAATAAATGAAACAAGATGGGATTGGGAGGGAGACAAACCATAAGTGACTCTTAATCTCACAAAACAAACTGAGGGTTGCCGGGGGGAGGGGGTTTGGGAGAAGGGGGTGGGATTATGGACATTGGGGAGGGTATGTGATTTGGTGAGTGCTGTGAAGTGTGTAAACCTGGTGATTCACAGACCTGTACCCCTGGGGATAAAAATATATGTTTATAAAAAATAAAAAATTAAAAAAAAATAAAATAAAATAAAATGAGGGGAGGACAAGATGGCAGGGAAGTAGGAGGGGGCACCTTTTAAACCTGTACCCTAAAGCGAGCCAATTACCAACCAATGAACTCCGATCACCCATGAAATCAGCCTGAGATCAGAATTATACACGTCTGGATCTTTACAGAGACAGAAGACGCCAGTGGGCAGGTAAAGCAGAGTGGGAACGGCGAACTGATATTGGAAGATAAACAAAAGGGGGAGAGAGCCACCAGAGGCGACTGGTTGGAAAGTAATACCCCTAATACGAGCAAGAGTGCCCTGCATCTGGGGACCAGCATTAACTTGGAGACTGGTTGAAAGCACTTCAAAAGAGCAAAAGAACGCGGGCGGGGGGGGGGGTGGGGGAATCGGGGTGGCTAGGGACAGGGGCTTCAGTCCCCAGTCCCAGGACAGACTCCCCTGGCACTGAGCCAGAAAGAGTGCAGCGGAGAAACCAGGTCTTGGTCCTTAAGCCACCAGCGCGCCTGAGAATGCATGGGGTCCGGCTCCTGTGAGAGGCTGGGTGCCTCACCAGAGGACAGAATGCACAAGCCCTGCTATATAGCCTGAGATACGCACCCCTCATTCTCCCCTGAAAGAGGTGCACAAAGACCTGACCGGCGCTCTGTGACCCGCGACATTGTTTCAGAGCCTAAGACGCGTGCTCCATATTCTCCCCTGAAAGAGGTGCCCGAAGGCCCAGCCTCGTGCTTTCGGACCTGCGCCCCGTTCTCAGAGCCTGAAAAGTGTGTGCAACCCACAGTCTCCCCTGAAATTGGTGTGTGCAAGCCAGGCACTCTTAGACCCAGAAAGACCAGGAACTCCCAGTCCTGGAAAGTGGGAAAATCTCAGTGTGCAATCACTGATTGGAACCTCTATGGCAATCTGGAGCTGCCCAGACAGCTGCTGCTGCCATGGTTTTGGGTGCAAGCAAAAGATTCCTGTATCCCCAGGGACCGCGACTTGGAACCTGCTCTGCCAGCAGCCAATTGGGAACTTATTTGGGCTCGGCAGCCAGACTGAGGCTTCTCTCTGAGAGGGAGGCCAGGATGCAGTTTGTTTTCCTCTAAAACTACAAAAAGCATCAAAAGCCATTAAGGTGAGAGAAAAAAAAAAAAGTGAACAAACATAAAAACCGCCAGAGAAAGAAAGCCTGAAAAAAACCAGTTTCCTTAGAGCCCACCCACTTGAGGGGGGCGGGGGGACTTAACTCAGGGAACATCATTGACTGAAAGCCCACATGGCAGGCCCCACCCCCACAAAACAAACCAAAAAAGGAGAAAAAAAAAAAGAAGATTACAAGAGAACAACCACCACTACTTCATAGGACAACTTTTATTTTTAACTCGTTCCCACTATTCTG
>NW_026741262.1:0-5542 GCF_022355385.1 Mustela nigripes
CTCCTGGGTCATGGACCCATCCGTTCAGGGTCTCAGGATAAACCCTGTGCAGAAGGGTGTAGACCCTACACCCGATCCCACTTAACCGGCCTTAAACTGGGGTGTAAACATGACTTGCCCACCAGATATCTAAACCCTCATCAGCCAGATCCTGCTTGGGTCTTCTCCACCCACGATGTCATAGCCAGGACCTCTTTACACACAGACACACAGACACACAGAGGCACACCCCCCCACACACGCACACACACAGACGGGGAGGAGACCTAAGCCTACAGGAGTGGATCAGAAGGTGTGGGAATCCCTGATCTGAGCCCCCTGGTGTCACCTTTTGATTTTATTAGCCAAATGGCCTGAGGCATTGGGGAAACCTGATATGACCTGCCAGAGAGGGGTCGTGTCTTTCGGGCCAGCTCTCTTCTCCCTGCATCCTCTCGGCTTCAGTACAGCAGAAGAACATGTCGCTTCCTTTAGGATGTGCCTAGATAGAGCTGGAGAGGGCGTTTCTCTGTAATGGGATGCCTGGATACGTGAGTTCCAATTCCGTTGGGCCCTTCGTCAAGGAAGTGAGGTCACCACTGCCTGGGGGCTTCTTACCGAACTTCCTGCTCCACCAGAGCTCCCTGAGCCGCTGGTCCCCAAGCTGCTCAATGCTCACACTCCACTCAATGCAGTGCCCATCCAGTGACCCCCATACAGCCTCCCCCCAGCCCATGGGAGGCCTGGGTGCAGCTGTTTTCCCCGCTGGAGGGAACAGAGCTGGGTTTAGACCAGGTTAGTGTTAGGGTTAGGGTTAAGAATGACTTAGGGTCAGGGTTATGGTTAGACGACTTTGGGATCAGGGTTAGCGTAAGGCTTAGGGTAGGGGTCAGGGTTAGGGTTAGGTTCATGGTTCGGTTAGGGTCTGGCTCACAGTAGGTTCAGGGTTAGCGTTACCGTCAGAGTCAGGGTCAGGGTCAGTGTTAGGCTCACGGTTAGGTTTAGGGTCAGGTTCAGGGTCATGGTCAGGTTTAGGGTCAGGTTCAAGTTTTGGTTTGGGGGCAAGGTCATGTCAGGTCAGGGTTAGGTTTGGGACAGGTTTAGTGTCAGATTTATGGTCAGGGTCAGGGTTAGGTTCATGTTTATGGTAAGATCAGCTTTATGTTTAGGTTTTGTTTTATGAGTAGGTTCAGGATCAGGGTTAGCTTTAGGTTTACTAATCTGTTTAGGATTACAATTGGGTCAGAGTTAGGGTTATGATCAGGTTCAGGGAGAGGGTCAGGATAATATTTAAATTGGGGTTAGAGTTAGGCTTAGAGGTAGGTTGAGAGTTTGGGTTAGACCTGTTTAGGGTCAGTGTCAGGGATAATGTTAGGGTTTATATTAGGATTAAGTTCAGCCTTAGGTTTCGGGTCTGGGCCCATGTGAGTGTCAGGGTCAGGGTTACGTTTAGGGGTAGAGTTAGGGTCAGACTCCCATTCAGTGTCAGGTTTAGTGTTAGGGTCAGGGTCAGGGTCAGTGTTTGGGTCAGAGTTAAGTTTATGGTCTTTGCCTGGGTCGGGGTCAGGGTGAAGTCTAGGGCCAGTGTCAGGTTTACGGTAGGATCAGGGATTGGTTTAAATTCCACATTCAGGTCAGGGACAGGGTTATGTTGTGGTTATTGTAAGGGTCATGGTTAGGTTTAGGGTCAGGGCGAGCGTAATTTAGGGTCAGAGTCTGGTATAGGCAATGTTCCGGGTGAGGGTTATGATCATATTCAGGAATAGGGTCATGGTTATTGTTTAAGTTTAGGGTTATTGTTAGGGTTAACGTTTGGTTGACGTTTAGGGTTAGAACTTCTTAGGGTCAGTGTCCGTGGTAGGTTTAGTGGTTAGTGTTAGGGTTAGGATCAGCGATAGGATTCGGGGAGGGCCCGTGTCAGCATGAGGGTCAGGGTTACATTTATGGTTGGAGTTAAGGTCAGGCTCACTGTCAGGGTCCGGTTTAGTTTTCAGGTCAGGGTCGGGGTCACTGTTAGGGTCAAGGTTAGGTTTATGGTCATGGTCTGGGTCAGGGTCAGGGTGAAGTTTAGCACCTGTGTCAGGTTGACGGTCAGGTTCAGGCTGGTTTAAAGTCCACATTCGGGTCAGGGACAGGGTTATGTAGTGGTCAGTGTTAGTGTCATGGTTTGGATTAGGTCAGGGTCACGGTCAGATGAAGGTCAGGGCCAGGGTCAGGTTGAGGTTCAGGCTTTGGTATAGGGTCAATGTTCGGTTCAGTGTCACAGTTAGGTTTTGGCGGTAGGGTTTGGGATTGGGGTTTGGGTTAGAGTTAGAAGTAGGGTTATGTTTAGGGTTAGGGATAGACAGCGTAAGGTCAGGGTTAGGGTTTGGTTTAGGTTAGGGTTTAGTGTTAGGGTCAGGGTCAGCATGAGGGGTAGGTTCAGGGTCCTTATTAGGCTCATGGTTAGAGTTAACATTAGGTTTAGGGTAAGGGTCAAGCTCAAAGTCACGGTCAGGGTTAGGTTTATGGTCAGGGTTAGGTCAGCGCCAGGGTTAGGATTAGGGTCAGGGTCAGGGTCCTGGTTAGGTTTGAGTCATGGTTACGGTAATGTCAGAGTTAGGATTAGGTTCAGGGTCCACATCAGGGTCAGTGTCAGGCTTAGGTTTAGGTTTAGGGTTCAGGTCAGGATCACAGTCAGGGTCAGGGTTAGAGTCAGGGTCAGGTCTTGGTTTAGGTTTTAGGTCAGGCTCACAGTCATTGTCAGGGTCAAGGTTAGTGGTTTCTGTTAGGGTTAGCCCCTATTCTGGGTCATGGACCCATCCCTTCTGGGTCTCAGGATAAACCCTGGGCAGAAAGTTGGAGACCCTACACCCGATCCCTCTTAACCAGCCTTAAACTGGGGTGTGAACATGACTTGCCCACCAGATATCTAAACCCTCATCAGCCTGATCCTGCTTGGGTCATCTCCACCCTCGATGGAATAGCCAGGTCCTCTTTACACACAGACACAGAAACCCAGTGGCACACACACAGACACACACACACACACACACACACACACACACACACACACACACAGATGGGGAGGAGATCTAGGGCTACACTGGTCGATAAGAAGTTGTGGGACTCTCTGATCTGAGCCCCCTGGTGTCCCCTTTTGATTTTATTAGCCAATGGGCCTGAGGCGTTGGGGAAACCTGATATGACCTGCCCGGGAGGGGATGTGTCTGGCGGGCGAGCTCTCTTCTCCCTGCATCCTCTCAGCCTCAGGACAGTGGAAGAATATGTCGCTTCCTTTAGGATGTGCCTAGAAATGAGCCTGGCATGGGGGGTTTCTCTGTAAAGGGGTGACTGGATACGTGGGTTCCAATTACCTTGGGCTTTGTCGTCCGGGAAGTGAGGTCACCACTGCCTGGGGACCCCTTACCGAGCTTCCTGCTCCACCAGAGCTCCCTGAGCCGCCGGTCCCCAAGCTGCTCAAGGCTCACACTCCACTCAACGCAGTGCCCATCCAATGACCCCCATACAGCCTCCCCCAAGCCCCTGGGAGGCCTGGGTGCAGCTGTTGTCCCGGCTGAAGGAACAGAGCTGGGTTTAGACTAGGTTAGTGTTAGGGTTAGGGTGAAGAAAGACTTAGGGTCAGAGTTAGGGTTAGACGTCGTTGAGGTCAGGGTTAGCATAAGGCTTAGGGTAGTGGTCAGGGTTAGGGTTAGGTTCATAGTTAGGTTTAGGGTCAGGCTCACAGTTGGGTCACGGTTAGCGTTACGGTTACGGTTAGCGTCATGGTTATGGTAAGGTCAGCTTTATATTTAGGTTCTGTTTTATGAGTAGGTTCAGGATCAGGGTGAGATTTAGGGTGATGATTCTGTCCAGGATCACGGATTGGGTCAGAGTTAGGTTTACAGTCAGGGTTAGGCTCAGTGTTAAGGTCAAGGCCAGGGTCAGGTTTAAGATTAAGGTCTGACATAGGCAAAGTTCAGAGTTAGGGTTATGATCAGGGTCAGGGAGAGGGTCAGGATTTTTGTTAAAGTGGGGTTAGGTCGGGTTAGAGCTAGGTTGAGGGTTAGGGTTAGACCGGGTTAGGATCAGAGTCAGGGATAATGTTAGGGGTTAGTTTTAGGGTTAGGTTCAGCGTTAGGTTTCGGGTCAGGTCCCGTGTTAGTATCAGGGTCAGGGTTACGTTTAGGGTTAGAGTTATGATCAGGCTCCCATTCAGTGTCAGGGTTAGTGTTAGGGTCAGGGTCAGGGTCACTGTTAGAGTCAGGGTTAGGTTTATGGTCTTTGCCTGGTTCAGGGTCAGGGTGAAGTCCAGGGCCACTGTCAGGTTTACGGTCAGGATCAGGTATTGTTTTAAAGTCCACATTCGGGTCAGGGACAGGATTATTTAGTGGTCATTTTTAGGGTCATGGTTAGGTAGGGTCAGGGCCAGTGTCAGATTTAGGGTCAGGGTCTGCTATTGGCAACGTTCCGGGTATGGGTAATGATCATAATCAGGGTAGTGTCTGGGTTATTGTTAAAGTTTACGGTTAGGTTTAAGGTTAGAGTTAGGTTTAGGGTTAGGGTAGGACCTCGTAGGGCAGGGTCCGTGGTAGGGTTAGGGGTTAGTGTTAGGGTTAGGCTCAGCGATAGGATTCAGCGGAGGGCACGTGTTAGTGTCAGGGTCAGGGTTACGTTTAGGGGTAGAGATAGGGTCAGGCTCACATTCAGTGTCATGGTTAGTGTTAGGGTCAGGGTTAGGGTCACTGTTAGGGTCAGGATTAGGTTTATGGTCATGGCCTGGGTCAGGGTTAGGGTGAAGTTTAGGGCAATGTCAGGTTTAGGGTCAGGATCAGGTATTGGTTCAAAGTCCACATTTGGGTCAGGGACAAGGTTATTAGTGGTCAGTGTTAGTGTCATTGTTAGGTTTAGGGTCAGGGCCATGGTCAGGTTTAGGTTCAGGCTTTGTTTTATGTTCGGTTCAGGTTCACAGTTAGGTTTAGGGGAAAAGTTTGGCATGGGGTTCGGGTTAGAGTTAGAAGTAGTGTTATCGTGAGGGTTCGGGTTAGACAGTGTAAGGTCAGGGTTAGGGTTTGGTTTAGGGTAGGGGTTAGTGTTAGGGTCAGGGTCAACGTTCGGTTTGGGTACAGGGTCCATATTAGGGTCAGGGTTAGGGTTACCTTTAGGGTTACGTTTAGGGTCAGGCACACAGTCGCGGTCAGGGTTAGGGTTAGGGTCAGGGTTAGGACAGCGTCAGGATTAGGATTAGGGTCAGGTCAGGGTCACGGTTAGGGATGAGTCATAGTTAGGTTATCTCAGACTTAGGTTTAGGTTCAGGGTCTGGATCAGGGTCAGCTGTATCTTAGGTTTAGTTTTAGGGTTCAGTTCGGGATCATGGTCAGGGTTAGGGTCAGGGTCAGGGTCAGGGTCAGGGCTCGGGTTAGGGCTTGGGGCAGGCTCACAGTGTCAGGGTCAGGGTCAGGGTCAGTGGTTACTGTTAGGGTTCGCCCCGCTCCTGGTTCATTGTCCCCTCCCTTTAGGTTCTCAGGATAAACCCTGGGCAGAAGGCTGTAGACCCCACACCCGATCCCACTTAGCCAGCATT
>NW_026741263.1:0-5539 GCF_022355385.1 Mustela nigripes
ACAATTCACTTTGGCTGTGTCTTGTGAGCTGCTTGCTTGTTTTGTCTCTGTGCCTTTTCAAAATATGATGCTAAATCCTTGTGTCTGTAGAGGGATTTTTGTTCTTGCTGTTAGCTTATGATCTTACTCTCAAAGAAATTTTATTCAATCTGTTTTGGAGGGCATAGTTTGCAACAAGCCATAAGGAGAAACTCACAGAGTTTTGTTTTGTTCTGCTATCTGTTTTTTTGTTTTTTGTTTTTTTAATGAATGATCACATTTTGTTCGTTTCCAAACTCCTTCACTATTTGTATTTGAAAAATCAGTCTCGTGAACAAACGAGTTAGAGCAAATTTTCTTGTTCTCAGAAAAACAACTTACCTATTATGCTATGAATCAAGTTTCAGTTTTTGATTTTAAACCCTTCTGGAATGAGGTTGTATTGGGAAGAAACTGAAAGCTTAATTTCTATTTCAAATTTGCATGTACTGTGTAGAGAATAGAGTTATCCTTTTGAAATCACTTGCCTCTTGGAACTGTCTGGAATAAATGGACATGATTTAGAGAGCCCAAGGCCCTTGATGACTTTCAGATGCCCTGCTTGACTTTCCAAGGCAATTGCACTGGCTAAAGAGAACTCATGGATTCTCTTTTCCATGGGTTCTCAATTCAAGGTAATTGTCTGCTTCCTTTTAGCTCTTTATTTAAATTCCAGAGAAGCTACAGATGAGAAACTCAATCCATGTAATGTCTCCGAAAGAGGTCACCCTGCCCATTTTGTTTTTAAAATAAATAGATGTCCTCTCTCCACCTTAATGTGGGACTGACACATCCCTGGTTTAAGGAGACAATTCCTTTAGGGCTAAGATTTTTAACTTATCTTGCTGGTTCGCCTACCTACCCATGGAGGATCTGATGCATTTTCTTCTCTCTCCCCACAGATACACATATATCCAAAATTTAGCATACAGTTTGCAGGGGTTAAAAATCTTCTTGAAGTTATTTTGATGCACACCAAGTGTAGAATCCCTGCTTCAGAGGCATTTAAAGTAGAAGTTCAAAGCCCAGGCTTTGCAGTTAGACAACTTGACTCTGAAACTCAGTTCTGTCACTTAATAACTGTGGGAATTTAGACAAAATACTTAAAATCCTAGCACATCACTTTTCTCATTGATAAAATGAATATTATAGCACATACCTAATGGATTAGTTATGGAGGATATCAAAATGCTATATAAACCATGAGAAATGAAAATAGAAAAATCACAACTCCTAATCTTGTTCTATAACTCACAAACAGATAAAATATCTCAAACGGTGATGTGCAACAAAACTATTAAAATTTAAGTCGTTCAAATACCAGCTCCTTTGGAGCGGTGTGTTCTGAGATTTGACCATAAGAAAGTACTTTCCCAGGACTCAGTATGGACCCATGTGTTCCAAAGATAAGACCACCGACTGTGCCAGAAATTGGTTTAGTTTACAGGTTCTGATCAGTCCCTGCCCAGGTTTCTTTAATAACTGTCCTAAAACCCGTCTATAACTTTCTCTTCCTAATTTTGCATTTTGAGACACTACTGATACTTTTTGTGATTCATGGATTTTCCTAGTAGTCTTTGTGTGTTTGCTTCGATAAGTCTGAAGGACCCCCAGAATACCAGTATTGTCTTTTCTACTTCCCTTTTGAAGCATTTTTCTTCCAAAGCTCAGTTTTATTATTTATTTCTTTATTTATTCACTTAGTTTTTAAGTTAAATTCAATTAGCCAACACAGAGTATTTTTAAAAAGATTTCATTTATTTATTTGACAGAGAGCAAGAGAGCACAAGCAGGGGGGATGGCAGAGAAGGAGGGAGAAGCAGGTTCTCCCCTGAGCAGGGAGCCTGATGCGGGTCTTGATCCTAGGACCCTGGGATCATGACCTGAGCAGAAGGCACACACTTAACTGGCTGAGCCACCCAGGAGACCCCAAAGCTCGGTTTTAACTTGGGGACAAGTGTTCCTCCAAAGGGTGTTGAATTTGTTTACTCTGCTCACTTACAGGGCCACTTCCAGGTAAGAAAGAGAGTAGGACTGAGTGGCTTGTCAACAGCTCTTTCCCATGAATTATTGATATATTTTGCCTGTGTCTCTTGAGCCGTTGGTCTTTTTATTTCTAGGAACTTCTTGTACATTAGAAAGATTAACTCATTATCTATGACATGAGTTGCAAATATGTGTTCCCCAGTTGGTCATTTATCTTTTGTGTCCCCTTACAGATTTTTCTTTCTTTTAGTTTTGTCATTCAGAAGAACTTGTTATGTCGACAAATGCGCCTATCTTTTGTTTCTGCATTTTGAGTTGGATTTATAAAGGTCTTTCCTACCAAAGATAAAGTTTGTTGGGAAAGAACAGACAATCAAAAATGGCAAGGAATTTTTTTTCAAAAAAGAAGAGCAAACTGTAGAGACCATCTCCTATCAGAGAGGAAAGTAATTTTAAAGGTGTGCTCATGGCATAGGAAGTCATAGGTGGAATGGGAAAAGCTAGAATACAATAAGAAACTAAAAGCAAGACCTCGTAAGAATTTACTATGTAATACAGGTAGCATCTCAAAAGAGTGGGCGAAGTGTGGGCTCTTTACAGACTGGGATCGAAACAACGCAGTCACTATCTGGGAAAAAGAAAAAAATGAAACTTTACTTTGGATAAATTTTAAAATGGATCCAAGATTTAAGTATGAAAAATGAAATCCATAACAACTCGAGGAGAAAAGAAAGGAGAAATCTCTTATAAGTTTGATTTTTCTGTACCCGGCACTCGCTGAATATTTGTCCGCTGCTTCCCTTCCTGGCATGATTGTGTTTGTATAAAATGTCACATAAATATGTAGATACATGAATCGTTGCCTGGTGCTAGGAGGTGGGGTGGGGAATCGAATCAACTACCTCAAATGGACATAGGGGACTGTTGGGGGCCAATGGAAATGTCATCGACTCTGTGGTGGTGATGTTACCATGACGGAATGTACAATTTAAAGTGAATGAATGCTACAATTATGCAAATTATACTTCAAGGAAGCCCTTATGATCTGGCTTAGTGATCTCCATCCCTGGGCAGAATAAAGTCCATCTGTCAAAATGTCAATTCTTCCCCCAAGAATAGGACTAGGTAAGAACAGAGGTGATGCTGACGAATAAAGGGGACAGGACTACGAGAAAGGGAAGGTTTTCTTCTGAAGGTGTAATTTCTTTCCACCTGTTATCTTGCTTCCAGCAGGTTCCGACAACCTTTATTGAAAACGGTGTCCTAACTTGCTTCCACAGATGGTGACCAGCACGGCCTGCCTCATTGCTGAACAATAGCCAACATCCTTTATTGACCTCGGCCCAGTTGTTGCTTCTCTTGCTTAATTGGCTTTACATGGAAACGCTTCAGCTGAAAGCAAGTCATTTTTTTTTTTTAAACGGAATTGTGCCAGAAAACAATTAATTTCAAATACGCAGCCTTTATATTTGCTGCTGCAGTTCCTGTCTGAGGCAACATTTATTTATGTTCCTGTCTGAGGAAGATAACACGCCAGCTGAAGGAACAAGCAAGCACAGACCCTGGGGAATAGCATTGTTGTGGGTCGAACTCTCCTCCTGGCATTTGCATCCTGCAGCTGGGGCCGCCTTTGCAAAATGGTAGCCATCAACGGCACCCGGCGACTATGGTGCTTTTTCTTACTTTTTAAAAAATATAATTTATTAGCTCATTCCTAATCTGGTTAGAACCCTAACAACTGTGGGAATGTTCCCGTGAAATCCTACATGCAAAGGGATATTATTCGAATTCCGTGGGGATTTTCATGCCCATCTCAACCCCGGCTCTGTGGGAAAGAAAAAAAAAAAGTAGAAGAAAAAGAAAAGTATGCTATTTATTCTGTTTATGTCCCTCAGGAGCCTACTAATGTCTCATTTACCCTAATATGTTTCTAAATCTCTGTTTTAGTATGCTCTACTCTGGTTCGGTTGCTTTTATTTAAACTTGTGAGGACATTGTGGAGGATTGGCCCAGAAGGACAAGCTTTTGGCAGGGTGGGAGCGAGGCACCCAGGATAACCCCTCTGTGGGGGGTGCAGTCAGCTTCAAGATGTCCCCTACATGGTAGCCTGGTCTGTTGCTGTCTCACTCTCCATGGCTTGTGTGTGAGCTGGTAGCTTGAGAATTAAGAATGAGTGAAAGTGTTTTTTTGTTTCTATGACTTGTCTCTCAAGCATGCCAAATGAAGAGCTTCATAGTTACTTCTACTTAAAACTGAATAACTCATCTGTCTCTTTGGCCATGGTCCCCTGTCCTGGTCATCTAATTTAAAATTTCCTCTTTGGTGTGGGTGAAGCCCTCTGTTACCATTTGGTGAAAACAAGCCATGTAGCTTGTGCTGAGGACTTCTTCCTATTTTTAAAAAAGAGTTTATTTGACAGACAGCACAAGGAGGGGGGTAGTGGCAGGCAGAGGGAGAGGTGGAAACAGTGTCCTCACTGAGCAAGGAGCCCAATGTGGGGCTTGATCCTAGGACTCTGGAATCATGACCTGATCCAGATACCCCAGGAATCCTTACTATTTTCTTAAGAAGCATTTGATCCTATTAAAAATTACCAAATCTCTTTGTTTACCAGTGTTGTCAAGTGGGGGAATAAGACACACTGATCATTCTTGTTTCCTTAAGCAGTCTAATCCCATTTCAACAAATGGATCGCCTCCCTCTCCCCTGCCTCTTATCTCCTTTCCTTCCTTAGACAAACATAAGGAATAAAAAACAAAACAAAACAAAACAAAACAAAAAAACCACAACCAATGAAAAGACAAATTACAAGAGTAATATATAAGATCCCAAAAGAGGAAACCTCACTGATGCTTATATTGTTAAAGTTGAACTGAAAATTTGGCTTTGAGCTTCCCAGTGGTCAAAGCAAAAAAACAAACAAACAAAACAGAACAAAACTTTAGTTGTATGCATCCCTTTGACCACAAAGAGAACATGTACCAGTTTCATAGAAAAATAAAATATTCCTGGCATTTGTTCTGAAAGCTACCATCTCTTGCTCTACATGGTATAGAAGCCAAGTATCATGAAGTGTGTGAAGCAATGGCTTTATAATAAAGATGATACTGGCTTTAATAACCCCACTTTTGTGGCATTTTCAGGGAACACTGAAGCATAATACAAGTGTCTGATTTAGTAAAAGGGGTCCTGAGAGCCTGGGAAGTTTTCTGCAAACGTAGATTTCTGATTCTCTCTCTTACTTAACCTACAAATGAAGCATGAGCTATACTGAGGAATGGATACTCTGATTTTCAAGCCATCCAGTGTAAGTATCAGTTATCTTGGCAAGGTTTTTGATCTGAGGTGGGCAGCAGATAGCTCAAAGCTATGTCCTCTGTCAAATAGCATCATGGCATAGGTTCTTTTCTCCTCAAACTCCTACCGGTTTCCAAGGAATCAAAGTCATAAGACTGAAATCAGAGAAAGTGCTAGAGAATTCTTGAATGGTAAGGACTGAGCACATTGAAGAGTTGGCTTCATCTTAAAAAAAAAA
>NW_026741264.1:0-5539 GCF_022355385.1 Mustela nigripes
TTTTTCAATATTCCTCTGGCTATTTGAGGTATTTTCTGGTTCCATATAAATGTTGGGATTATTTGTTCCATTTCTTTGAAAAAAATGGATGGGATTTTGATAGGGATTGCATTAAATGTGTAGATTGCTTTACGTAGCATAGATATTTTCACAATATTTGTTCTTCCAATACAGGAGCATGGAACATTTTTCCATTTCTTTGTGTCTTCTTCAATTTCGTTCATGAGTGCTTTAGCATTTTCTGAGTATAGCTTCTTTGTCACTTTGGTTAGGTTTATACCTAGGTATCTGAGGGGTTTGGGTGCAATTGTAAATGGGATTCACACCTTAATTTCTATTTCTTCTGTCTTGTTGGTATAAAAGAATGCAACCAATTTCTGTGCATTGATTTTATATCCTGACACTTTACAGAATTCCTATACAAGTTAGAACAGATTTGGGGTGGAGTCCTTTAATTTTTCCACATACAGTATCATATCATCTGCAAACAGTGATAGTTTGACTTCTCTTTTGCCAATTTGGCAAAATTTGGATGCCTTTAATTTCTTTTTGTTGTCTGATTGTTGAGGCTAGGACTTCTAGTACGATGTTGAATAGCAGTGTCATGATAACGGACATCCCTGCCATGTTCCTGACCTCAGCGGGAAAGTATTCAGTTTTTCTCCATTGAGAATGGTATTTGCAGTGGGTTTTTCATAGATGGCTTTGATAATATTGATAATATGTGCCCTCTATCCCTATACTTTGAAGAGTTTTAATCAGGAAAGGATACTGCACTTTGTCACATGCTTTTTCAGCATCTATGGAGAGTATCATGTGGTTCATGTTCTTTCTTTTATTAATGTGTTGTATCACATTGATTGATTTGCAGATGTTGAACCAACCTTGTAGCCCTGGAATAAATCCCACTTGGTCGTGGTGAATAATCCTTTTAATGTACTGTTAAATCCTATTGGCTAGTATTTTGGTGACAGTTTTCGCATCTGTATTTATCAAGGATATTGGTCTGAAGTTCTCTTTTTGATGGGATTCTTGTCTGGTTTTGGGATGAAGGTGATGCTCGCCTCAGAAAAAAAGAGTTTGGAAGTTTTCCTTCCATTTCTATTTTTTGGGAACAGTTTCAAGAGAATAGGAATTAATTCTTCTTTAAATGTTTGGTAGAATTCCCCTGGGAAGCCGTCTGTCCCGGGGCTTTTGTTTGTTTGGAGATTTTTGATGACTGTTTCTATCTCCATACTGGTGATGGGTCTGTTCAGGTTTTCTATTTCTTCCTGATTCAGTTGTGGTAGTTTATATGTCTCTAGGAATGTATCCATTTCTTCCAGATTGTTGAATTGGTTGGTGTAGAGTTGCTCATAGTATGTTCTTATAATTGTTTGTATTTCTTTGGTGTTGGTTGTAATCTCTCCTCTTTCATTCATGATTTTATTTATTTGGATCCTTTCTCTTTTCTTTTTGATAAGTCTGGAAAGGGGTTTACCAATCTTATTAATTCTTTTAAAGAACCACCTCCTAGTTTCGTGCATTTGTTCAATGGGTTTTTTTTGTTGTTGGTGTGGATTTTTTTGTTGTTGTTTGTTTTCTATGTCATTGATTTCTGCTCTGATCTTTATTATTCCTCTTCTCCTGCTGGGTTTAGGCTTTCTTTGTTGTTCTTTCTCCAACTCCTTTAGGTGTAGGGTTATGATGTGTATTTGAGATCTTTCTTGTTTCTTGAGAAAGGCTTGTACAGCTTTATATTTTCCTCTCAGGACTGCCTTTGCTGTATCCCACAGATCTTGAACACTTTTGTTTTCATTATCATTGTTTCCATGAATTTTTTCAATTCTTCTTTAATTTCCTGGTTGACCAATTCATTTTTTAGAAGGATGCTGTTCAGTCTCCATGTATTTGTGTTCTTTCCAAATTTCCTCTTGTGATTGAGTTCTAGTTTCAGAGCATTGTGGTCTGAGAATATGCAGGGGATGATCCCAATCTTTTGATAATGGTTGAGGTCTGATTTATGACCCAGGATGTGGTCTATTCTGGAGAATGTTCCATGTGCACTAGAGAAGAATGTGTATTGTGTTATTTTGGGTTGGAATGTGTTGAATATACCTGTGATGTCCATCTTGTCCAGTGTGTCGTTTAAGGCCTTTTTCCTTGTTGATCAGTTGCTTGGATGATCTGTCCATTTCAATGAGGGGAGTGTTAAATTCCCCTACTATTATTTTATTATTGTCAATGTGTTTCTTTGATTTTGTTATTAATTGGTTTATATAGTTGGCTGCTCCCATGTTAAGGACGTAGATATTTAAAATTGTTAGGTCTTCTTGTTGGACAGAGTATGATATAGTGTCCTTTCTGATCTCTTATTATAGTCTTTGGCTTAAAATCTAATTGATCTGATATAAGGATTGCCACCCCAGCTTTCTTCTGATGTCCATTAGCATGGTATATTGTTTTCCACCCCCTCTCTTTAAATCTGGGGGTGTCTTCGGGTCTATGATGAGTTTCTTGGGCAGCATATTGATGGGTTTTGCTTTTTATCCATTCTGATACCCTGTATCTTTTGATTGGTGCATTTAGGCCATTTACATTCAGGGTAACTATTGAGAGATATGAATTTAGTGGCATTGTATTGCCTATAATGTGACTGTTACTGTATATTGTTTCTGTTCCTTTCTGATCTACTACTTTTAGGCTCTCTCTTTGCTTAGAGGACCCCTTTCAATATTTCCTGGAGAGTTGGTTTGGTATTTGCAAATTCTTTCAGCTTTTGTTTGTCCTGGTAGCTTTTTAATCTCTCCTTCTATATTCAATGTTAGCTTAGCTGTATATAGTATTCTTGGCTGCATGTTTTTCTCACTTAACACTCTGAATATATCATGCCAGTTCTTTCTGGCCTGCCAGGTCTCTGTGGATAAGTCTGCTGCCAGTCAAATGTTTTTACTGTTGTACTATACAGACTTCTTCTCCCAGGCTGCTTTCAGGATTTTCCTTTTGTCGTTAACAGTTGTAAATTTTACTATCAGGTTGCGGTGTGTGGACCTATTTTGATCGATTTTGAGGGTCATTCTTTGCATCTCCTGGATTTTGATGTATGTTCCCTTTGCCATATTAGGGAAATTCTCTACAAAAATTATCTCCAATATACGTTCTGTTCCCCTCTCTCTTTCTTCTTCTTCTGGGAAGAAGAAGATGTTGTGTCATCTTATAGTTTCACTTATCTCTTAAATTCTCTCCTCGTTGTCCAGTATTTGTCTCTCTTTTGCTCAGCTTCTTTATTCTCCATCATTTGGTCTTCTATTTCACTAATTCTTTTATCTCATTTATCCTAGCAGTAATAACTTCCATTTTTTATTGCACCTCATTAATAGCTCTTTTGATTTCAACTTGGTTAGATTTTAGTTCTTTTATTTCTCCAGAAAGGGCTTTTATGTCTCTGGAGAGGGTTTCTCTAATATCTTCCATGCCTTTTTCGAGCCCAGCTATAACCCTGAGACTTGTCATTCTGAACTCTAGTTCTGTCATATTACCAATGTCTGTTTTGATTAGGTCCCTAGCTTTGGTACTGCCTCTTGTTCTTTTTCTTGTGGTGAGTTTTTCCACCTTGTCATTTTAAGCAGATAAGAATATACAAAGGAGCAATTAAATGCTAAAAGGGTGGTAAAGACCCCAGGAAAATGTGCTTTAACCAAATCAGAAGAGACCCCAAGTTGTGGGAGAACAAAAGGGGATAAAAAATAAGTTCAAGGGGGACAAAAAAGTTTAAAAAAAAAGAAAACAAGGAAAAAATATTAAAAAAGAAATAATATATATATATATTTATACTAAACTTGTGTCTAGAACAGGGTCACTCACTTAATTTTGGGAGTATTTTGGTCTCTTTGAAGAAACTACCTCCCACTATCTTAAAGGATGAAAGACATATAAGGGTAGGCACAATGAAGGGATGGAATAATCCTATAAAAATGAGGAAAAATTTAATTTCTAAAAAATAAGTTGATAGAGCAAGTTGGTTGGGACAATAAAGAAAAATAAACTGGAGAGAATTTGATCAGGCTGGACACTAGAACAATCTTGGAGCTAGACTTAGGGTATATTTTGATCTATTTGGAGAAGTTATACCCCAAATTTTTTAGAAGAAAAACCCTATATGTAAAAAAATATATTGTTAGATACAATGGAGGATAAAATATGACTATAATAATGACGGTTTAAAATAGATTATTATTTTTTAAGGTATTTTAAAAACAAACTAGTTAAAAAAAATCATTCAAAGAGGAAAGGGTAAAAGTTAAAAAATATATTATCCGATGAAAAAAGAAAAAATATATAACTGCAAGACTAAAGAATCATTGGGAGAAAGCCATGAATTCCTTGTTTTGCTTTCTTCTCCTCTGGAATTCCACTGTTCTCCTTAGTAAGTGAAGTTGATCTTGGCTGGGTTTCTTGTTGGTCTTCTGTGGAAGGGGCCTGTTGTATTGATTATGAAGTGTCTTTGCCCAAGATGGACTTGTCCTGCCCTTACCTGGGGTAGGGCTAAGTAATCCAGAAGCTTTTGTTCCCTGAAGGCTTTCCGTAGAGTTCTGGATGATGGAATGATAATGGCGGTCTCACAATCCGGCCCAGAGGAGTGGAGAGCTCAGGGCCCCACTCCTCAGGGCACCCTCAGAGAAAAGTGCTTAATAACTCCCATCTTCCCGGCCTCTGGCCATGCTTGGAGAAAAGCGCTCTGTCATTCGCACTTGGAGAAAAGTCCTTGGTCATTCTCATCTCCCTGGCCTCTGGCCGTGCTTGGAGAAAAGAGCTCAATTACTCCCATGTCCCTGGCCCTTGGCCATGCTCCAAGCTCACCCTGCCTATGCCTGGTTCAAAGTAACCGTGGGTTGAGAGCTCACTCCTCAGCTTTGTCTCTGTAGCCGGCTTCCCCACTCTAATACCTGTGAGTTCTGTGACACTCAGATACCCCTGGTCCTTCTGTGACCCTGAGATACCTGGGGCTATGCTGACCCCACTTGGGCTTCACTCTGGTTTAGCCTCTGAGGTGATATCCCTCAGTGGATCAAACTTTTAAAAAGTCCTGATTTTCTGCTCCGTGGCTCCACCACTTGCCGGGAGCTGGCCCCTACCACCGCGGTCTACCTTCCCGCTTTTTGGGTTCACTTTTCTGCCGGTTCTACCTTTCAGAAAGTGATCAATTTTCTGTTTCTAGAATTGTTGCTCTCCTTCTTTTTGATCTCCCATTGGATTTGTAGGTGTTTTCAATTGTTAGATAAGCTATCTAGCTGATCTCCTGCTACCTGAAGTCGTCTCAGCCTGCTACTTCTCTGCCACCTTGAATCCTTCCACAGAATATGTGGTTTTTATTGTGTTGATGTGTATTCTTTCTGTACCCAGTTAGGTGAGTATTTTTATTATGAAAGGGTGTTGAATTTTGTCGAATGCCTTTTCTGCATATATTGAGGTGATCATATGAGTTTTTATTGATCATTCTATTAATATAATGCATCACATTTACTGATATGTGCTGGTGAATTCAGTTTTGTAGCATTTT
>NW_026741265.1:0-5539 GCF_022355385.1 Mustela nigripes
CAGAAGCTGCTGAGCAGGGGCGCGCTGCTTGCGATCGGACCTCTGGCCGCAGCCGAGCTCCTCCGTGCGGAACACAACACCAATCTGTCATTGCCACCTCCACCAAAGTTGTACCGGGGCTGTGAAGATCCCCAGAGTTCTCACTGACCGTTCTCACTTCAAGAAGATGCAGAAACCCGGACACCGGGAAAAGTGAGATCTTCCTCACAGGGAAAGAGAAAAAAGAGATTACAGAACAGGGCAAGGTTGATCCCAAGTCTGCAGTCTCGCAAATTGCCCCAAATCAAAGCCCTCCCTCGGCTCCAGGGCTGTTGTGCTCTGTGTTTTCTCTCCCAAATGGAGTTTACCCTCACAAATTGGTTTTCTAAATCTCTTACAAAGAATCTAATTAAATAACTGATCCGTTATTTTAAAAGAATTTTTTTTTCTTTTTGAACATTTATTTTAGAGAGAGAGCATGAGCATGTGTGTATGTGGGGAGGGGCAGAGGGAGTGAATCCCGAGCAGACTCCCCAGAGTGCGGACCCCCCCCCCCCAACATGGGACTTCATGCAGGGCTCTATCTCACAACTCAGGAGATCATGACTTAAGCCAAAGCCAAAAGTTGACTTGTAACTAACTAGCCACCCAGATGCTCCAAGAATATTTTGTTTTTGTAAGTTACTTATACTACATGTAAGCAGTGTAACTGAAGTATACCTGTATTAATTGTAAATATATATATAACAAACACTGGGGCAATGACTAAAGACAGAAAAAAGGATAATCTGCATGTTAAGAAAGAAGATGGAATCACATAAAATGCTCAATTAAAACCGCAAAAGCAGAAAAACATGGAAGACAAAAAGAAGCCAACAAATAGAAGCAGTGATAGGATAGATATTAATCCAACTATACACCAGTTAAGACAGAGACTGTGAGAGTGGATCAAAAAATAAGACCTACCTATATGTTGTCTATAAGAAAGCCACTTATTTTTAAGATTTTATTTTATATATTTATTAGAGAGAGAGCATAAGCAGAGGGAGCGGCGGCAGAGGAAGAAGTAGGCTCCCCTCTGAGGAAGGACCCTGATGCAGGACTCAATCCCAGGATCCTGGGATCATGACCTGATCTGAAGGCAGATGCTTTAACTAACTGAGTCACTGAGACATCCCAAGAAAACAACTTTATAAATGGTAAGACACATATAGATTAAAAGTAAAGGGATGGGAAAAACAATTCAATTAAAAAGTGGACAGAGGACTTGGATAGACATTTTTCTAAAGAAGACATACAAATGGTCAGCAGGTATATGTAAAGATGCTTAGCATCACCAAATAGTGAAATATGAATCAAAACCACAATGAGGGGGGCACTTGGGTGGCTAAGTGGGTTAAGCATCTGCCTTCAACTCAGGTCATGATCCCAGGGTCCTGGGATCAAGCCCTGAGTAGGGCTCTCTGCTTAGTGGGGAACCTGCTTCTCCCTCTGCCTGCCCCTCTGCTGCTTGTGCCCACTGTCTCTCTCTCTCTCTCTCTCTTTCTGTCAAATAAATAAATAAAATATTTTTTAAAAAATCACAATGAAATATCACCTCAGATCTATTGGAATGGCTATCAGCAAAAAGAAAACAAATAAAATTATTGCCAGGAATATGGAGAAAAGAGAAACTGAGCATTGTTGGTAGGAATGTAAATTGATATGGCTGGTATGGAAAAGAGTGTGGAAGTTCCTCAAAAAATTAAAAATAGAACTGCCGTATATTCTAGCAATTCCACTTCTGGGTGTTTATCTGAAGAAATGAAAACACAATTTGAAAAGATCAATGCACCCACATGTTCATTGCAACATTACTTACAACAGCCAAGATGTGGAAACAGCCTTAGCGTCCACGAGTTGATGAAGGGATAAAGCATGTGTGGTATATATGTACATGTGTGTGCATGTGTGTGCAATGGAACATTTTTCAGCTTTAAAAATTAAAAGAGAATGAAAGCTTGCCATTTCCCAAGACATGGATGAGCTAGAGAGTATAATGCTAAGTGAAATAAATCAGAGAAAGACAAATATCATGCGTTTTCACAATCTGCCAAAACTCACATGTTGTTAGAAAAAATCTGGATGCTGTACAACATTTTTACTCTCAGGAAAGCATTCCACATAAGTTGGAAGCAAGACAAATTTACTATAGCCTCACCATGTAAAAGAGGTAGATAGTTCTTGAGCACCAATGGTAAGAGTTTTATTTACCCAGGGTGATTTTCTCCTATTAACAATAGAACTTGTGTTGGGAATCCTCCATTTATGTGGCATTCCTTATTATTAGAAAAGCTCCTGGTTCATCAGCTCTCCAATGAGGCTGGAAACTGGGATCGAGTCTTTACAGTTTGGAAGATTTCAGAACCCCAAAGGCCAGGAGAATTAGTTTAGCCTGCAGTGTTATACACCACCATTTCAGTACAGGGAAGACATTTTCAAGATGGATACTTGATTGGTAACAGTATGATTCCTCAAGTTAATGTCTCAGGCAAGGAATTAATAACCCTACTGGCAACAACTTCCTTTTTTGTACACTAGGCAAATATCATAGTTTAAACAAATGCCATGTGAATGTTTTGGATCTACAGTTTCTTTTGGGATGGCATAATCCTCTTTGACTTTAGAAACCATCATTTCATTTGCTTCCTCTGTCACTGATCATCATGCAGAGATCATCATGCCCTCTAGCTCAAAAAGGCATATGGCATCAGGGGCTATGAAATCCACTGTGAAATAGAGTAATGCCAAGTAAGGAGGTTTTAAAACACAATTGTAAAAAGTTTACCTTCCTCTGCTTTCCTCATTGCATGATCTGAGTATCTTTTATCAGCCTACCTTAAGTGTTCAACCGATGTCCTCTGGTTAACAATTTGGTAGATGGCCCTGTGGGAAAAAGAGAGGATAACATAGAGACTGGAAAACAGCAGGGGCCCAATAAATATCTGCTGAATGAACTTTTGAAATGGCAACACTCTTAGCATTAAGCATGTTATAGTTTGGATTCAGTGTTGAGTTCAAGATCATTAAGAAACACGTTGCAGCTGGGTGGCTCAGTCGGTTAAGCCCCTGCCTTTGGCTCGGATCACGATCTCAGGGTGCTGAGATATGAAAATATCTCAATTGAAAAATGGGTTTTAAAATGTTGGGCGATTCCTCACAGAATAAATGAAAATGCCTAATCAGCATATGAAGATATGTTCAGTCTTAATTATGAAGGATAGAATACGATCACAATTGATTACATTTGCCTTCGGGCCCCATGTTCAGCAGGGAGCCTGCTTTTCCCTCTGCCTCTGTCTCTCCTCCTCCTTCTGCTCATTCTATCTCAAATAAATAAATAAATAAATAAAACCTTCGAAGAAAAGAAAAATCCAATGAGGATGTGACCCAAGGGAGAGTGACATCAGTAAACTGGGGCAGGATGCAGAGCAGGAAGTATGCCCTGAGGACTCTGGGCATCTTCTAGAATTAAGCATCCATTTTTTGAAGCTTAATGACTGATGTTTTTAAAGTCAACCAGTGCCAGGAGCTGTGTATGGCACCCTACAAGGTGTTTAGTGCTTTTGGTATAAGAGAATGAAGTCAAAATTCACTCATATAAAGAAAAAATTGCTTGAAATTATATGTTATCTTGCTTTGTGCTGTTAACAAACATTTTCCTTCCAGATCTAAAATGATTGACCAGCAAGTGCTTCACACATACTCTACCTTGTCCTGCGAACAACTTATCTACAATCCCTAGAAAGAAGGCAGTCAGTCAATCTTCAGCATATTGATTCTCTGATACTTCTAGAGAAGCCAGCATGATAGCCAACAAGGAGTTCAGTGTTCAGTATCTTTAACATATATTAGAAAAAAAAGGGATAGAGAAAATATCTCAATTGAAAATGGGTTTTAAAATGTTGGGCGATTCCTCACAGAATAAATGAAAATGCCTAATCAGCATATGAAGATATGTTCAGTCTTAATTATGAAGGATAGAATACGATCACAATTGATTACATTTGCCTATAAAGACAGCAAATACTTCTTTGCTCCCTTTTGGTGGGTGATGAACGAGACAGATGTTACAATGTCTTATTTATGGATCATTGGTACAAATTCTCTGAAAGGCAATTCAGTGTGTTATCAAAAGACTTAAAAATACATGTGCCCTTTGATTAAGAAACTTAGAATCTGACAATTTAGTCTCAGTAGATAATTATATATGTGCATAAACTTTAGCAACAAGGTTGTTCCTCATAATAACATTTATAAAATTAAACTATTCAAAAAAAGATGATTGGTTAAATAAGAATGAATAGGAATAGTTTTAAGACTTATTTATTTATTTGAGAGAGAAAGAGTGGGGGGTAGGGGCAGAGGGGGAGAGAGAATCTCAAGCAGGCTCCCCGTCGAGTGTGGAGCCCAATGTGAGGCTCGGTCTCCTGACACAGAGATCATGACCTGAGCCAAAATCAAGAGTCAGATGCTTGACTGACTGAGCCACCCAGGTGCTCCAAAAACAGATTTTCTTAAAACAAACCAAACTTAGGGGAAATTATCAAATAGCATAAAATAAGATGCCAGATAGGGTGTGTGTGTATGAGTGTATGACAGAATACAGGAAATGACCAGAGACTAAAAATGGAGAATGTTCTAAATGGAGAGTCTAAAAATGGAGAATGTGCTTCCTTTTCTGTGAAGAAAAATAAAGAAGAATAGAAGCAGGCAAAATAGTCTGTCAGTGAAAGAAAACAAGGGTGAATCGTGAGAGAGGGCAATTAAGATTTTCCTTCTGTTCTCTCTTGAGGCTTTAGGTGTTCATTCTTTGCATAGTTTGTCAACTATGCTGTGGAGCACTTCTGTGCATTATCTCATTTAATCCTAACAACAGATATGAACTTACAATCATTATCTAAACTTTAAGGATGAGGAAAAGAGATTGAAGTTCCTACAGATAATAAGAGACAGAGCTGAGATGCTAGCTTCAGAGCTTTTGAAGAGACTGAACAGAGTAGAGGACATGAAGAACTGTGTATGCAAGTGAGTTCTAGGGAAGAGTGATTCTGAATTTAGTGTAGGTAGGCAAGATGGGCTCACGATCTTCAGGTGGTGCTTCGGCTCTGAGACACAGAGACGCCCCGTGTCCTCAGCACCAACAATGCAGAGAGGCAGAGGTTTTATAAGAGAATGGCAATTGGGTAAGCCAGGGTCATGGGGAGAGTTTCAGTTTTTGTATACCAGTGCTGCCCTTCTAGTGATCACATATTATCTTGTGAAATTTTTAAAAATTCAATGTATCTCTGAGAGAGCTCACTAGAAACAGTGGTGAAATTTGTTGGGTGTCAGGGCAGAGAACAACATAATGGAAAAGAAGACAATGTATGGGGGGAGGAAACAAACATTCCTAGGAATCCACTGCACACTGAACTGTTTGCATACTTTGTTTCATTTAATCCTCAAAGAAAAGCAAAAAGGAGAAAAAGTTTTAAAAAATCTTATAAAACTAGGATTAGTATCATTAAGAGTTGAAGAG
>NW_026741266.1:0-5538 GCF_022355385.1 Mustela nigripes
AACAATTTTAAATATCTATGCCCCCAATGTGGGAGCAGCCAACTATAAACTATTTTTTAAGTAGAAGTTTATAGTTCCATACAAATTTTAGGGTTATTTGTCTTATTTCCGTGAAAAATACCATTGGAATTTTGATAGGGATTACATTGAGTCTATAGATTGCTTTATATAGTATGGACATTTTAACAATAGTAATACTTGCAGTCATTAAGCATAGAATATCTTTCCATCAATCTGTGTATTCTTCAGTTTCTTTCATCAGTGTCATAATTTTAATGTACAGGTCTTTCACCTTCTTGATTAAAAATATTCATGGTTATTTTCTTCTTTTTGGTGTGAGCATAAATGGGATTGTTTTCTTAATTTCTCTTTCTGATAGCTTCTTATTGTATAGAAACAACAGATTTTTATTATCAGGTTATATTTAGAACTTCACTGAATTCATATATTAGTTCTATTATGTTTTTAGTGGAGTCTTTAGGGTTTTATAGATATTATACATAATATCATGACATGTGCAAATAGTGACAATTTTACTTCTTCTTTTCCATTCTGGATGCCTTTTATTTGTTTGTCTTGCCTAATTCCTCTGGCTAGAACTTCCAAAACTGTGTTGGATTAAACTATTGAGAGTAGACATTCTTGTCTCGTTCCTGATTTGGAGTTGAGTATGCTGTTAGCTGTAGGCTTGTCATATATTACCTTTATTATAAATAAGATCTGAATATCCATTACTCTGGATTGGTAAAGCTTATGGTAAATATATTTAATGAAATATCATGAAACCATTAAAATTCATGCTATAGAGGTATATTTATTGTCATCTTGTAGAGTTAGTATTCATATATGATTAGGTAATAGAGAAAGTTGCAAATAGTGAATGAAATAGAATCATACATTAAATAAATAAATAAATAAATGCACATATTTATACATATGCAAATACACATTACTGCCAATAATATCAAATGCTTATATAATGTGTATGTTCTGTTATAAGTCAGATGTATGGGCCATCACCAACAACCCCTACCCTTGTGTACCCACTTCCTTAGTCCTATTCCCATAACTAGGGCTCCAAATCATGATACACATTATGAGTATATATACACATTTAATTGCCATCTAACAGGAACCCTGTTTATAGTTATTTGTGGATCCCATTAGCCTTTAATAGAACATGCCAAAATTTAAGGAGATAGAAAGAAGGCAAAGAAAATATCTGGTACATATTTAATTTAGGTTGTTGTTTATCAAATGCACTTATCTATTCTCCCCAAGTCCCTGGAAGAAATAGCTCTGCCTCTTGGGATAATATTCACGTGAAAGTGCACAATGGATGACTTGGGAAGAAAAACCACATTTGCAATCTAGTTATATTTGAAAAAAAGCAACAGTCTAGTTCATTAAATTTTTTGTTTGTTTGTTCATTTCAGTCTTTCCCTCAGGTAGAAAAAATTTTTATGGTATTTTGTGCTCTTATTCAAAATCCTTGTAGTTTACTGAGGTGAATAACTTCAGATTTAATTATTGGCTTGTGTATGCGAGATAACATTTCATTTTTGCTTCTGTGGCACTAATTCTTTTCATTGGAAATTTAACAACTTAGTAACTGGATTTTTACCCACTTGAGTTTTAAAGAAATAAACTCAATGGTGCTTGAAAATTTGAGACACTAAGCCTAAATAGCCTCCTATTAGATGAATAGTTATAGTCTTTCCTTCATTCAATAAACAGTTATTGAGTAATTATTATGTACTAGGAACACAGAGTTGCTTACTAGAACAACCCAATTCTGGTTTGGAGATTTACTAATGTATCACAATATGCAGGCTAAGGACTGCTGTTGGAATGTGTTAGTAGCCACTAAACAATATTTATTGTCATCTCTATTAGTGAGTTTATTTTTTTTAAGATTTTATTTATTTATTTGACAGACAGAGATCACAAGTGGGGAGAGAGGCAGGCAGAGAGAGAGAGAGGAAGGGAAGCAGGCTCCCCGCCAAGCAGAGAGCCTGATGCGGGGCTCGATCCCAGGACCCTGGGATCATGACCTGAGCCAAAGGCAGAGGCTTAACCCACTGAGCCACCCAGGCGCCCCTCTATTAGTGAGTTTAGATGAGGTTGTGTTTCTCTTTTCCTGGAAGGTTCTCTTCAGATATTCATGCCGCTTGCTTCCTAAGCTTACTTGGGCCTCAGAGAGGACTTTTCTGACTACTCTATTTAAAATACCACCAAAATTGCCCTTTCCTTTTTCGAGGTTTTTGTATTTTCCTCATAGCATTTATCACTAGTTATATTATTCTTTATATATATTTGTAGGTTGTTTTCCCCTAATGAATGAAAATCCCAAGAGAGAAGGGGCACAGAGTATAGACCACACACTCAAAAATTACTAATGGAGTTAATGAATGAATGGTAAATATAAAGTATTAATTAAAATGTCAGTGTGATTATGTTTTATAATGAAACAAGGACCACATCCAAACTTTAATTTTAAAAAGACACATTTTATTTCCAAGGTTGGCAGTGGGCAGTGGGTCAAGCTTCCCTGGCTGGTTACTTATTGCATTTCTTCATAGGAATGTCAAGGTGGATGATTTTACATTGACTGGTTGTGAGGACACGTGGGAAAGAGAGATAGCAATTGCATGTTCATGTTTGTTCTCATTGAATAGGGGGAGGCATCTCTGTCCTGTATAGAGCATGTACTCATGCACTTATACTGGCTTAAGCAGCTGCCCTTTAATTTCCTGAGATTAAAATTTCCTTAACAAACATAAAATTGCTAGTCACCCTGACTACTAGTGGCCTCTCCTTCTGAGTCTGCTACTCATTGATTGTGTGAATTAGGATATATTACTGAAATTGTACTCACTTAAAAAGGTGGCTTAAAGATAGTTCTTGCCTCGGGGCGCCTGGGTGGCTCAGTGGGTTAAGCCTCTGCTTTCGGCTCAGGTCATGATCCCAGGGTTCTGGGATCGAGCCCCGCATCCGGCTCTCTGTTCAGCAAGGAGCCTGCTTTCCTTCCTCTCTCTCTGCCTGCCTCTCTGCCTACTTGTGAATCTCTGTCTGTCAAGTAAATTAAAAAAAAAAAAAAAAGATAGTTCTTGCCTCATACTAAAAATTCACTGAGCTAAGAGGTATAAATATGATTATAGGATAAACCTTGTAGATACTATTTCTTATTCATGGAGGATTTTTATAGTAACTTTTTATAAAGATTGGTCTTTTTTTCTCTGTAGTTGTTGGAATTCATTAGTTTTAATTGAGTTTTGTAAAATTTAAGAGATAGAAGCAAAGGACATACCTGATGATTATGTAATTCTTTCATTTCAGTTTTAATTATGAGATTACTGAATAGTGTTCAAATGAGACATAGAGAAAAAAAGGTAGTCTACTCATTAGTTCCTTAGGTCTTTTATTTATATTTATTTTTGTTATGGAATTTATCTACGTTCTGTGGAAATTTACATCTTAAAAACCCTCCATTAGTTTCTTTAAATAAATTATTATATACCCAAATGGTACTATACCATAGAACCACTAAGAACCAAATAATAAAAGAAAGTTTATTGGCACTGGGAAATGTTTGCGGTATATTATGTGAATAAAAATGTAGGTGGAACAACATTATGAGTTGTTAGAAGAAATAAGCTATATCTGTGTGCTGTACATTTATATATACATTTACAGTAAAGGCAGTAACCTCCAGAATATTTTACAATAAATTGTTTCACATTGTTTTTTATGGGAAGGCTTAAATTCTTTGAATTTTCCATTTTTTCTTGTTTTCTTCATTTGCATGTTTTAAATATATATGCAAATATACTTCCTGGAAAGCAGGAAAAGAAAATAATTAGTGACCTAATCTTCAAAAGTCACAATTCAACAAGCCATACTGAAAAAAAGAATTATTTTTTAATTGAAGATTACATATAAATGATAGTAAAATGGAAAAGAGTGTATTAAAGTTCCACATTAAAAATGTAACCACAATGGGGTACCTAGCTAGCTCAGGTGACTCTAGCTCAGGGGCCTGTGACTCTCCATCTCAAGGCTGTGAGTTCTAGCCCCTCATTAGGTGTAGAAATTACTTAAAAATAAAATCTTTTTTTATTTTTTAATATCTATTTATTTATTTTGAGAGGGGGGGACACCCAAGTTGCAGGGAGCAGATGGAGAAAGAGACTGCTGAGCATGGAACCAGACTTGGGCTGGACCCAACGACCCTAAGATCACGTCGTGGGCTGAAACCAAAAGTCAGATGCCCAATCTCCTGAGCCACCCAAGCACCCCTTAAAAATAAAATCTTTTAAAAGATTGTAACCCGAGGTAATTAAAATGCATTACATTTGTGATTGTGTTATTAAACAGTAGTGTTTTTTTTTAATTTTTTATTTTTTATTAACACGTAATGTATTATTAGCCCCAGGGGTACAGGTCTGTGAATCGCCAGGTTTACACACTTCACAGCACATACCTTCCCCAATGTCCATATAAACAGTAGTTTTTTTAAAAGGAGTTGGTTAACATTACTGACTACTGAAGGTTTAGATTTTAACTGGACATAGAATGATAGGTCACTGCAGATTACTAAAGACAAAAGGATGTAAGAATCATTAGAGTTCATAAGACTCTAGCAGTTCTTGAAGTGTACATAATAGTGTCTATTACTCTGTTAACGTCATTTTCAAAATGTTATTGTATGTGTATATAGTCTGTTCTTGCACAGCTGCAGAACATATAATCTACTTATGTATCAACAGAATTGTTTTATAACATGTTTATATCCCTTGTTCATGCTTTGTGTTCTTTTGTCTACCACCGAACTTGTGAGGTAGTAGATGGAATTTTCTATAGACTAAGAACATGTTGAATGATTTGATTAAAGTAATACCTTTAGAAAGCAGTATAAATGGACCCAATGCTAGTTTTTGAATTCCTAGCCTTCTAACCATTGTATTAGCCTTAAATTCTTCCCAAGCATTGACTTTAATGTTCTTAGATGCTGTAATGATGAATAATAATTCCAAAATTGATAACATTGAATAA
Organism: Mustela nigripes; assembly: GCF_022355385.1. Taxonomy (NCBI): domain Eukaryota; kingdom Metazoa; phylum Chordata; class Mammalia; order Carnivora; family Mustelidae; genus Mustela; species Mustela nigripes. The sequence goes on from NW_026741266.1 coordinate 5,056, forward strand.
ATACTATTATGTGCCAAACATTACTCTAAGTCCTCTTCATGCATTAGCTCAATCAGCCTAACAGCCCTGTGAAGAAGATTCTTTTGTTATATCTACCTTACAAATGAGGAAATTAATAAACAGACTGTTTCAGAAATCTACCCAGTCATATAGATGAAAAGTAGCTGGACCAGGATTTGAATGAACACTGTTTGACTCCAGAATTTAACTTATTAACCCCTAGGATAAACTGACACAATAAAGAGTTATAGTTAGTTAGAATAGAGGTTATGTTTTCACAAAGACACATTCTATGTTATTTACTAAAAGTGAATGACTATACAAACAATTTAACAGCAGTTACCACAAATTCGCCAACCTCAAAAAAAAAAGAGGTAAAATAAAGGCATCTTTAAAAAAATGAAAGGTGGGGGCACCTGGGTGGCTCAGTGGGTTAAAGCCTCTGCCTTCAGCTCAGGTCATGATCCCAGGGTCCTGGGATCG
>NW_026741267.1:0-5538 GCF_022355385.1 Mustela nigripes
TATTAATGTGCTGTATCACATTGATTGATTTGCAGATGTTGAACCAACCTTGTAGCCCTGGAATAAATCCCACTTGGTCGTGGTGAATAATCCTTTTAATGTACTGTTGAATCTTATTGGCTAGTATTTTGGTGAGAATTTTCGCATCTGTGTTCATCAAGGACATTGGTTTGTAGTTCTCTTTTTTGATGGGATCCTTGTCTGGTTTTGGGATCAAGATGATGCTGGCCTCAGAAAAAAAATAGTTTGGAAGTTTTCCTTCCATTTCTATTTTTTTGGAACAGTATCGTGAGAATATGAATTAATTCTTCTGTAAATGTTTGGTAGAATTCCCCTGGGAAGCATCTGGCCCGGGGCTTTTGTTTGTTTGGAGATTTTTGATGACTGTTTCAATCTCTGTACTGGTTATGGGTCTGTTCAGGTTTCCTATTTCTTCCTGGTTCAGTTGTGGTAGTTTATATGTCTCTAGGAATGTATCCATTTCTTCCAGATTGTTGAAATTGTTGGCGTAGAGTTGCTCATAGTATGTTCCTATAATTGTTTGTATTTCTTTGGTGTTTGTTGGTTGTGATCTCTCCTCTTTCATTCATGAATTTATTTATTTAGGTTCTTTCTCTTTTCTTTTTGATAAGTCTAGAAAGGGGTTTATCAATCTTATAAATTCTTTCAAAGAACCAGCTCCTAGTTTTGTTGATTTGTTCTATTGTTTTTTGTTGTTGTTGGGATTTTGTTTGTTTGTTTATTTGTTTCTATTTCATTGATTTCTGCTCTGATCTTTATTATTCCTCTTCTGCTGGGTTTAGGCTTTCTTTGTTGTTCTTTCTCCATCTCCTTTAGGTGTAGGGTTATGTTGTGTATTTGAGATCTGAGAGAGAAACGTGGTTGCACACGTCTGTCACTGCGCTCCCCAGGAGCATGTCTGGGGAAGGCGCAGCACGCCACCCCAGGAGAAGAGAAGGAGCTGTTGGCCTTGTGGTCGGGAAAGTTCGGGAAGCAGAATAGCCTGCCGTGGCAGGAACAGCAGGCCAGTGGCAAGACAAGTGTCACCCGCTCCTTGTGCTGAGAGACAAAGCCTGGTTCCTAAGGAGACATGAGGGGATGACTAGGGCAGGGATGCATGCTCCACTCTGAGGAAGGAGTCTGGGCAGAAGGCAGGCCTGTCCTGTGCCTCTGGTCCCAAGGGGACAGCATCTCCTTGACCACCTGTCCGTAGGGCCGACTTGGGCTAGCTACCAGGCGCCATACCCGGAACTCGCAGAAATAGCTCCCTCGAGAAACGGGCAGTCAGATGCCATCTTTCTCCAAGATGTGACAAGCGTTTTGGTGACAGGGGGTTTGCTGGGGAAGGAGTGGGGACAAACCCACAAAGCTCCCCATTCCAGTGAACGGGTGGTGTTCAGGGATCCTGTCGCCTCTCCTCTCCTGTGGGGAAGGCACTGGCCTTGTCCGTGAGTCTGCCTGAGGGCCAGTGCAAAAGGCCAAGCGTTGCCTACACCGGGAGAATGTAGTGTGCATTGAGTGCAATCCTAGGCCACGCACGTTGCTGCAGGGTTGTGACTGTGTCTGCTTAGTTCGGCCTGGCAGGGTGAACCAAGAGCGCCAACATGGAGCCCGGGAAAGCAAGGCCCAAGAAGGACCAGCTCTCTCGCAGATCTTCTTCCCTGATGCGACAGAGCGAACACCCAAAGGCTTGCTGAGGAAGCAGCAGCGAAGTGCCGTTCGTGCCAAGCTGAAAACCTCTGCGAAAGCATAGCAGTCGCTGGAAAATCAGAGTCGGTTCTGTGGGCTGCTGTTGCTGCTTGCCTTAGCCTAGTATTCGCAGCACGGCGGGAGAAACCCTCATACAGCGAAAGGCTCTTTGCCTGGGCATCTCCTCTGGGAAAGCACTGCATACTTTGGGAAATCAGAGTCGGGTCTGTGGGATGCTGCTGCTGCTTGCCTGAGCAAGACTCCACAGCACGGTGTAATAAACCTGCATGGAGCGAAATCCTCTTTGCCTGGGCATCCCCACAGCCTGAGAGAGAACCATGGTTGCGCCTGTGGAAAGAGCCTAAGGAAAGGGACATGTCTGTCACTGGGCTCCTCAGGAGCCTGTCTGGGGAAAGTGCAGCAAGCTGCCCCAGGAGAAGAGAAGGAGCCATAGGCCTTGTGGTCGGGAAACGGTCGCGAAGCTGGAGAGCCGGCCCTGGCAGGAACAGCGGGCCAGTGGCAAGACAAGTGTCATCCACTCCCTGTGCAGAGAGACGGAAGCCTGGCTGCTAAGGAGACATGAGGGGACGATTGGGCCGGGGAACGTGCTCCAATCTGAGGAAGGAATCTGGGCAGAAAGAAGGCCTTTCCTGTGCCTCTGGTCCCAAGTGGAAAGCATCTCCTTGGCCACCTGTCCAGAGGGTAGTCGTGGGCTTGCCACCAAGCTCCCGGCCCTGAACTCGCAGAAACACCTCCTGGAGGAACGGGCAATCAGATGGCATCTTCCTCCAGGATGTGGCAGCGTGGTGGAGGCAGGGGGTGTCCCGGGGAAATAGGGACAGTTACCCATTACTCCCCATCCCAGGGCATGGGCAGTGTGCAGTGATCCTCTTGTGTCTCCTCAAGGATGGGGAAAGCACTGGCCTAGTGCCAGAATGCCAGAGCAAAAGTGCCGGCCGCGCCTACGCTGAGAGATGGCATTGTGAGCAGAGTGCCATCCTAGGCCACGCACGCTGCTGCAGGGTCGAGGCTGTGTCTGCTTATTTCAGCTTGGCAGGATGAACCCAGGATGTGAACTTGGAGCCCGGGATAGCAAGGCCCCAAGAGGCACCAGCTCTCCCGCAGCACTTCTTCCCTGACGCGACTGAAGCCTTGCTGAAGAGGCAGCGGCGAAGTGCTGTTCGTTTCAAGCCAAAGCCTCTGCAAAATCACAGCATTTGCTGAGAAATCAGAGTCGGTTCTTTGGGCTCTGCTGCTGCTTGCCTGTGCCCAGTCTCGCGGTGGGAGAAACTCGCATACAGCGAAAGCCTCTTTGCCCGGGCATCTCTTCTGAGAAAGCACAGCATTGGTTGGGAAATCAGATTCGGATGTGTGGGATACTGCAGCTGAATGCCTGAGCTAGTCTCCCCGGCATCGTGGAAGATACCCGAGGAGCGAAAACCTCTTTGCCCTAGCACCCCTTTGCCTAATAAAGAAATACGGTTGCACATCTGAAAGGCCATTAAGAAAGGGACACGTCTGTCACCGAGATCCACAGGAGCAAGTCTGGGGAAGGCGCAGCACACAACCCCCAGAGAAGAGAAGGAGCCGTTGGCCTTGTGGTTGGGAAACGGTCGGGAGGCAGGAGAGCCTGCCCTTGCAGGAAGAGCAGGCCGGTCGCAAGACAAATGTCACCCACTCCCTGTGCGGAGAGACGAAGCCTGGCTGCTAAGGAGACATGAAGGGACGACTAGGGAAGGGACGCGTGCTCCACTCTGAGGAAGGAGTGTGGGAAGAAGGCAGGCCTGTCCTGTGCGTCTGGTCCAAAACGCACAGCATCTCATTGGACAACTGTCCATAGGACAGAAATGGGCTTGCTACCAGGCACCATACTCTGAACTCGCAGAAACAGCTCCCTCGATAAACGGGCAGTCAGATGCCATCTTCCTCCAGGAAGTGACAGCGCTGTCGGTGGCAGGGGGTGTGCCGCAAAGGAGTGGCAACAATCCCCATAAGCACCCCATTCCAGTAACGGGCGGTGTTCAGGGATCCTATCGCCTCTCCTCTCCTGTGAGGAAGGCTCTGACCTAGTCCGCGAGTCCACCTGAGGTCTAGTACCAAAGGCAAAGCGTTGAATACTCCGGGAGATGGTAGTGTGTATAGGGTGCCATCCTAGATCCACGCACGTTGCTGCAGGGTTGTGGCTGTGTCAACTAGCAGGGTGAACCCAGGACGCGAACATGGAGCCGAGGAAAGCGTGGCCCAAGAGGCACAGCTTTCCTGCAGCTCTTCCTCCCTGACGCGACTGAAGCCTTGGTGAGGAAGCAGCGGCGAAGTACTGTTCGCTCCAAGCCAAAGCCTCTGCGAAATCACAGCATTCGCTGAGTAATGTTCTGCGGGCTGCTGCTTGCCTGTACGCTGTCTCACGGTGGGAGAAACCCGCATACAGCGAAAGCCTCTTTGCCTTGTCATCTGCCCTTGGAAAGCACAGCATTCATTGGGAAATCTGAGTTGGGTTTGGAGATGCTGCTGCTGCTTGCCTGAGCTAGTCTCCGCAACACGGTGAATGATACCCGCATGGGGCGAAACACTCTTTGCCCTAGCATCCCCTCTGCCTGAGAGAGAAGCGTGGTTGCACACGTCTGTCACCGCGCTCCCCAGTAGCAATGTGGGGAAGGCGAAGCACGCCGCCCTCGCCGCCCTCAGAGAAGAGAAGGATCCGTTGGCCTCTGGGTAGGGAAATGCTCGGGAAGCAGGATAGCCTGCCGTGGCACGAACAACAGGCCGGTAGCAAGACAAGTGTCCCCCGCTCCCTGTACGGACAGATGGAAGCCAGGCTGCTAAGGAGACATGAAGGGATGACTAGGGCAGGGGCGTGTGCTCCACTCTGAGGAAGGAGTCTGGGCAGAAGGCAGGCCTGTCCTGTGCCTCTGGTCCCATGGGGACAGCATCTCCTTGGCCAGCTGTACCAAGGGAAAACTTGGGCTTGCCGCCAGGTGCCATACCCGCAACTCGCAAAAACAACCCCATGGAGAAACGGGCAGTCAGATGCCATCTTCCACCAAGATGTGGCAGCGATGTGGGTGGCAGGGGGTGTGCCGTTGATGGAGTGGAGACTGTCCCCTAGAGTTCCCCATCCAAGTGCACGGGCTGTGTACAGGGATCCTTTCGCCTCCTCTCTCCTGTGGTGAACACACTGGCCTAGACCGCGAGTCTGCCTGAGCGCCGGAACAAAAGGCAAAGCCTTAACTAACCCCCAGGAGATGGTAAAGGCATAGAGAGCCATGCTAGGCCACGCACGCTGCTGCAGTGTTGTGACTATTTCTGCTTAGTTCGGCTTAGAAAGGTGAACCCCAGGCGCAAACTTGGAGTCCGGGAAAGCAAGGCCCAAGAGGCAGCAGCTCTCCTGCGACACTTCTTCGCTGCCGCGGCAGAGCGAATGACCAAAGCATTGCTGAGGAAGCAGCCGGCAAAGTGCAGTTCCGGCCATGCTGAAAACCTCTGGGAAAGCATAGCAGTCGCTGGGAAATCTGAGTGGATCTGCAGGCTCTTCTGCTGCTTGCCTGAACTCAGTCTCGCGGTGGGAGAAACCGGCATACAGCGAAAGACTCTTTGCGAGGGCATCTCCTCTGGGAAGGCACAGCATTCGTTGGGAAATCAGAATCGGATGTGTGCGATGCTGCAGCTGAATGCCTGAGCTAATCTCGGCAGCATGGTGGAAGATACCCGCATGGAGCGAAATCCTCTTCGCCCTAGCACCCCTCTGCCTGAGAGAGAAGCGCGCTTGCACCTGTGGAAAGAGGCTTAAGGAAAGGGACACGTCTTCACTGTGCTCCCCAGGAGCAAGTCTGTGGAAGGTGCAGCACGCTG
>NW_026741268.1:0-5536 GCF_022355385.1 Mustela nigripes
CTCCTGAATTTTGATGCTCGTTCCCTTTGCCATATTGGGGAAATTCTCCCCAATAATTCTCTCCAGTATACCTTCTGCTCCCCTCTCACTTTCTTCTTCTTCTGGAATCCCGATTATTCTAATGTTGTTTCGTCTTATGGTGTCACTTATCTCTCGAATTCTCCCCTCGTGGTCCAGTAGCTGTTTGTCCCTCTTTTGCTCAGCTTCTTTATTCTTTGTCATTTGGTCTTCTATATCACTAATTCTTTCTTCTGCCTCATTTATCCTAGCAGTTAGCGCCTCCATTTTTGATTGCACCTCATTAATAGCTTTTTTTATTTCACCTTGGTTAGATTTTAGCCTGGGTGGCTCAGTTGGTTAAGCAGCTGCCTTTGGCTCAGGTCATGATCCCAGCGTCCTGGGATCGAGTCCCACATTGGGCTCTTTGCTCCGCAGGAGCCTGCTTCTCCCTCTGACTCTGCCTTCCACTCTGTTGGGGAGGAGTCAAGATGGCGGAGAAGTACCAAGCTGACACTGCTTCAGTTAGCCGGAGATCAGCTAGATAGCTTATCTAAAGATTGCAAACACCTGAAAATCCATCGGCAGATCGAAGAGAAGAAGAACAGCAATTCTGGAAACAGAAAAACAACCACTTTCTGAAAGGCAGGACCGGCGGAGAAGTGAATTTTTGTTGTTTTCTTGTTGACCTTTCTTTTTACTTTTTTTTCTAAGTTCATCCTTTCAACAATGTTTTTATAGGGATAAGAGTATTTAGTCCTGAATACTTCAACTAATTATTGACAGGCAATGAGTAAAATTTCTCATTTTTGTTGCTTTCTGACTTGTATTCTCTGTGCTTTTCCCTATTATGGTATTTTCTTTGTTGTTTACTTCCTTTATTGTGATTCCTCCCATCCTCCCCATCTTTGGTGTGTCTTATCTCTGTGTGTGTACGTGTGTGTGTGTGTGTGTGTGTGTGTGTGCATGTTTGTGTGTGTGTGTGTGAGTGTCTTGTCTCTTTTTTTTTTTCAAATAAGAGTTATAATGAAATATCAAGAGGTAGGATTCTTTCCTTTAGGATAGAAATTTAATTTGATATGCCTTGAAAACTCACATTCCATCAATTTCAGCCACATTTCCTGCAAGGAGTGTCCCATTTAGTCCTATTTTATAAACAGGTATTATCACTAATTTGCCTTCAAAAAAACATCAAATTTTAAGAGCCTTGTTAGAGTCCTATTGTTTGTCCCCTTTTCCCTTGCATTTTCACATGCTCCTTGACTAGCATGAGGGAGCAAAATCAAATGTTATTTGTCTTTCTAAGACTGATGGGTGTGATGTAGTGCAATGCTCTCCACAATTCTGCCTCATGAGGCAAGTGGCAAGAATTCATTCTTGCTTATAGCTGGGTAAGACTCTGTGGTGCTTTTGGAGGACAGTGTGATGTTAGTAGTGTATGAGAAATCCAGGCTTGTCTTCAGCCAGCGACACCTGGAAGATTGCCACATCAAGTGCAACATGGATGATATGGACCTGAAGCCTACAAAGTAGACACCACAGCAAAAGAGAAAAGAAGTCACAGAGACTTTGGGAGACTTTGGGAGAAGACGGCTTAGGGGAGATGTGGGGTGTTGGTGCTTCAGAGGGCAGTGAGATAGTGCAAAGAACAAAGGCACAGGAAAGAGGGCACACTGGGAACCCACAAGGAGCATCTTTCCTTATGCCAGTGGTTGCGACCAGCAGAGGACCTGAATGGCATGAATTCTTGCCAATGAAAGATCTTGAGTCTAGAGTTTTCAGATCATCAGACTTGGCAGACATGGACTAGAGAAAACACTGTGTTTCTCCTGCAGATGATACCAACAAGCAACCAGGTGCATCCAGCCTAGAAACCCTGATCAGAGACAATCCCAGGAGGCACAGTGGGAAGATGGAGGATTCTGGCAGTGCATCCGTGAGAGGCAGTATTTGTGGAGATGACTTGATAGAGTAACACGGAATTTTTGGCTCTCAAACCAGCAGCATAAAGACAGAGGTACTGGCCAAAGATAGGATGATGAGGACATTAGCTGCCGAACCTGCAGACACAAAGTCCTGACCGTGAAACAAAGGGGTACTGCCTTCCTCAGTCCAAGTTGCTTTGTACCATTAGAACAGTCTCTTCCCTTGGGGACTAGAAGAAAGCCCTGCCCACATGCTTTCTCCTGACCACAGCATTATAAAGGCCTTCATTCTGTTGAGTTGGTTTGAAAGACTCATTTCACTGGTACACAAGACCCCAAAAGCTAAAACTCACCATATGCACCAAAAACTCCAATGACACCAAAAACTCCAAATGAAAGGCAAGGAGGGCCCCTGCAGAACACTGGCATCAAGGACAGTGAACAGCCACAATGCAATGCAGAGGGCATGCATGCCACACACATCCAAAACTCCCTCAAGGGCCAGGCGTTGGGCACTCTGTGATCTGGTCTACCTAAAGAATTTACTCTTAGGGTATAAAAAAAGAATGGGCTTTTCCAATAAAGAGAAGAAGATAGAGACCTGGATCCAATGAAAGATGGAAGAATCATTGGATGCTGAAGAAAAAGAACAAGAAATGATCATGTCCAGGCAATCAAAGTGAAACGTCTACATGGAACACACCCAATGTAAGATTGAAAGCAGCGGCCATGATACTCACTGTACATCAGAAAAACAGAAGTCATCAGGGAGTCTCGAACCACAGAGATAAAAATGATTAAATTAATAAATGAGGTATCCCTGATGAAAAGATTGGAAGCAAACTGAATGCAAAGACCTGGAACTTGGCAAAAGCAAAGGATCAAATTAGTCACCTGGAAGACAAATACTGGATAATAAGGAAGCAAATCCAGAGAGACAAGGAAGAATGATCAAACATAACAATGAGCTTAGGGAGTCATTGACTTCAAGGAATGGAAAGAGGTGCCTCTTGTAGGAGAACTAGGAGTGAGAGAGAAAAAAAGAGTGCTGAACATTTCTTAGAGATATCAGAGTTGAAAATCTCTTTCATCTGGGAGCAGAAACAGAGATCCAGATCCAGAGTCACAGAGGGGTCCCATCTACATCAACAGAAGCGGTGCATCACAAGATCTAGTGTCATTCCCTCTTCAAAAGATAACAAGGGAGGAATTCTTTTTACCCAAATATGCTCAAGAGAGTAGTTTGTCCATAGCCAAGTCACTGACTTCAAAACGACAAGCTATACCAGCTCTTGAAGCAGGTCAGATAGAGCAAGCAACACCAGTCCAAGACAAAATCTGTATCAACTGCATTTCTGAACAATGACAGAACAGTGATTCTTATCTATAACTAGGAGGTATTAAGAAGACAACGTTGGGTCCTGTGGTGTGTCCATTAGGACAGAGGCAGCCTTCAGCTCAACTCATGATCCCAGGGTCATGGCATCAACTCTGATCTCAGTTTCCCAGGTCAGAGGCAAGTCAGCTTCATCCTCTCCAGCTCCATCCTCTGATTGTGATCTCCCTGTATCTCTGCCAAATTCGTGCATGCCGATGTTTTGGCCAAAAACAAAAACAACAAAAACAACAACAAAAAACAGTGTGCAAGTATTGACTGGATCCAGAGGATGGTTTATTAAATTTGGATTTATATCCCAATGGAAGGCAACCAAGTACAGAGCACCTCCCACCATCCTGAAATGCCAGACCGTCACTATGATCTCCCTTGTTCATTCTGTTCTTCTTTTTCTTCCTGTTTCTCCTCACCAACCTGTAGCATCCGGTGTCTGTTCCGTTGTAGAGGCCCTTTATTGTCACATTGTACATCCTCTCCTGGTTCCATTAGAACATGCCCATCTTCTGAAAGAGGCACTGTTTGTTTATCACATGAACCATTTGGGGGATAGTCATGAAAGGGTTAAGGCAGGTTTGTGCTGCCACATCTCCATGCAGTTCCCCATAGGGTAGCTGCACCACCCTGAGGGAGTGCTCAAGGTTCTTTGACATTCAAATACTCTTCCTTGGTCCTTTTGGAGATACATCTTGTCGACCTGAAATGGGCATGAAAGTCTTTCAGATGGTTTCACTTGGGCAATGGGTCTCCTCCAATAAGCTCCATGCTTGCACCTGTGGACTCCAAGTATTTGAGTCCATCCTGGGCCTCAGGTTCTCGGGTGTAGGGTCTTCCCTTGTGCTTGGTTTCTTTTGAAGATTGGGAGACCATTCTGGCATGGTGTCTGATGACGCTAGGGTTACTCATTTGCTCTCTGTTGAAGACTCCAGGCATGTCTTTGGCATGGTTGCTGGTGGTCCCTGGGAGCTTTCTTTGGTGTCACTTTTCCTTGTCAGAAGTGCCCTTAGTGTGTGGGAGGACCATAGATACGTGTGGGGCATGGAGTTCCTCCTTTGAGTCATTGTTTGACACCTGATACTTTCTTGGCCTCTCGTGGCTAAGATGGAATGGTGGATTCTTGCCTTTTTCCGGAGTCCAGAGGGCTTGTGGTGGTAGTCACAACCAAAGACTGCAAATTCGTCCATGGAGAAGGTGACACCAACTCTCTTCACAACTGCCTTGGTGAAAGACCCCAAAGGCTCCTGTGGTTTAGGAAGGCTTGAGATCCTCTTGGCCCACTCATGACCACTCCAGCCAAGTGTAATGATCAGGCGAGGGTTGAGGAGGAATAGTTGCCATGACCTCAAACCTTGGTGACATCATAGAAGTTGGCTTCACTGAAGCATCAGTCCCTCTCTCATGACATTTGAGTCCTTTGGCTTTAGGTACTAGGCCAAGGGAAGGACAGAAAAAGAGCCCTCTGAGATTGATCAAGGACTTAGGTTATGGTGTATGTTAATTTCCCACTTCCCCTTTTTACAGAAAGAGAACAGAAAATGATGTTCAGTATAACATTCTTTAAGTGAACATTTCTCCAAAGATGGCAAGATTTTCCTATTTTTACTGCAATTTCTAGAGATCCCAAGAAAAAATGAGGTCTCTCTGTGAGGTTTCTCATTCTGTGGGCGAGAGAGTCCTTTCTCAGGGTCTTTTCCTTATGTGTCAGGGAAGAATAAGGGATGGAAAGTCCCTTTTCAATCATTTTCCTGGTCAACACTACTAGAAATTTAATGAAGGCAATGTCATGTCTTCTCATTGATTTGAGAAATGGAGGACGCAGTTAGACTCTAATTTACAAGCATAAAGAGCTGATTCCAATAAGGACATTATAGGAAACAAATTCCATGCCATTTTAATAAGTAGAGATAAAATATAATTCTTTCCTTTTCTATGTCTGTATTAATCTGCTTTCGAAAGGGCCAGATTTTTGGGGTTTTTTGTTTGTTTATTGTTTGTTTTTTAGACTTCTTGAATTATTTTAGTGTATATCCAAAACTAATATAACACTGTATATCAACTATATTTATTTATTTATTTATTTATTTATTTTTTTAAATTTTTTATTTTTATATAAACATATATTTTTATCCCCAGGGGTACAGGTCTGTGAATCACCAGGTTTACACACTTCACAGCACTCACCAAATCACATACCCTCCCCAATGTCCATAATCCCACCCCC